>NC_069504.1:139252458-139552458 GCF_027579735.1 Bombina bombina | reverse complement strand
TTTAGTAAGCGTAGGTGAGATGTCAATGCAGAAAAATCCCTGCGCTTCTGCAAGGTCCTTGCTGAGAGGTCCTGGAATACCTGAATGCGTTGTCCTTGGAACATGGTGGGTTGTTGCTTCCTAGAATAATTGTATATCAATTCTCTATGTTGAAAGTTTTGAAAATGTACAATTATGTCTCTAGGCGGTGATTTTTCTGCCGGTTTAGGGCGTAGGGATCTGTGTGCTCTATCCAGTATTATGTCCAGTAGATCATCCGTGCCGCTCTTTGCCAAATTTGCGAAAAATGATTGAAGATAATCCAAGATCTCGTTTCCAGAGACTGTCTCAGGGATGCCTCTAAATCTCAAATTGCTCCTTCTGGAGCGGTTTTCCAGGTCGTCCAGTTTGTCTTCCAGATTGACCATGCGTTGCTGGTGCTGAGATGCAGTTGTAGAGAGGCTGGCCAGCTTCTGAGATGCTATGTATTCATGCTCCTCCAAGGAGTCTACCCTGTGGCACAAGTCGGTAATGTCCTTTTTTAACTCTGCACATTCGTCTTTTATGCAAGTTTTAACTTGTTCTATAAGGGCTACAATAGCTCTATATGTAATAAGAGCGTTGTTTTTAACAGCTGTAAGGCTTTTTTGTAGATCCATTGCAGTCTCTGTCACATCGCTTGAGCTTTCATCGTGAGGCGTCTGCATTATATCAGGTTCTTTATTAGCTTTATGCTTGTCTGTCTGGAGAAGGAATTCATAGCCCCTTGCAATGATGGCGGAGTCTTCTGAGACTTATCGCTACGTGTAAGTTTTCATTGTGACATAGTATGCCTTTAGTGCAAATACTGTAGGGTGAAAGTATCACAGATCCTTCTGTTTGACTTGCTTGTCAGATATAGAGAGAAGAAAAAAAAAGCAACGCAAACAACTCCCCGGGGTAGGTGCTCTCACAGAGCGATTGCGGTAAAGGAACAGAGGATATGACCCACTATTACGGAGAATAGTGGGAAAAGGGAGGGGAGTGTGTTCCGCAGCCTTTGCAGCTAGTAGAAGCCCAGAGTGTAAGTTAGTGAAAAAAGCTCCTTTATTTTAACCAATTTCAGAGCGCAGTTCAGGGAAGTCACCATGCACAAGTTGTGAGCTATGCCTGCCCTTCAATTAAGCAGGGGAAACTTGCAAACTTTTGTGTCTCTCCGCACCAGCGGTTAATTGCGCAGGCCCTGTGAGAGCAGTTATGATCAGTAAGATAGGCCGCAATGCGCTGCAGCTAGCCACCTCGTGAAGTTGAGCGCTGGTGGACAATAACGCTGCGCCTATGCTCCCAGGTATTAATTGCATTGTTCCATTGCTCTGTGCGGCTGAGTAGGGGCTATATACTGAGTACCTTGTTAGGCCGTGGCGCAGTTCATATCCGGCGTGGGCGTATGAAGTACCACTCCATATCCGTCAGCAGCAGCAGGCTAAATCAATAATTTTTAGTGCGGTGTGTCCAT
The DNA here is from genome assembly GCF_027579735.1 of Bombina bombina. Taxonomy (NCBI): domain Eukaryota; kingdom Metazoa; phylum Chordata; class Amphibia; order Anura; family Bombinatoridae; genus Bombina; species Bombina bombina. The sequence goes on along the minus strand of NC_069504.1, from coordinate 139,550,984 downwards.
GTAATGTTCCAATACATAAATCCGGTTCTCCTGTCAGTCATTCTCCGGTTTTTACTAGTTTAGGAGCCGTTATGCCCAGCTGGCTTACAGAGCCTTAATGAAGTGCGGCCATCTTAATCAGCCGCTCGCTCCGGCTCCCTCAGACAAAGGTATTTTTGTGTGCTTTGCTTAGCGCATGTTTTACAAATAGAAAGTAAAAAGATTTAGCATGAGCGTTAACCCAATGGAACACAAAGTAAGAGGAAAAAACACCCATACTCACATACAAGCCCAATAGCATTTAACCAAGTACGCTAACCCGACATGAAATATAAATATTTCCCATTCCAATGTTCTTCACATAGAAGAATATGTTCTATTAATTCTTAAATACATATATATATTTGTTTTGTAAAATAAATATCTATCTATCTATCTATCTATCTATCTATCTATCTATCTATCTATCTATCTATCTATCTATATATATATACATAATTAAAAATATGTATAGATATATACAGACATACATAGGAATATCTATTTATAAATACTTATAACATATTCCATTATGTGAACATTGGAATGTGAAATATTTACAGTAAATACATAAGTAAACACTTTATTAAAAAATGAATATTGCATAAATATGTTTTTTCAGTTTTTTTCATGTTTTTTTTTTTTTTTTTGTAAGCTGCTTGAATGCGAAAGGGCTCCATTTCACTTATGTATGTCTATATGTGTGTACAAATGTATTTATGTGTTTATATGTGTATATATGTCTGTATATGTATGTATCTCTATGTTAAAGTCCTTTGCATGCCTTTTCTAACACCTGAGACCTCATATCTTTGAGCCCTAATAAGTTATTTATGCATTTTTTTTTCAAAAATGTTTTTTAGCATACAGTTTTTGTGAGTGTACTTTTACCTGTATTTTTGATGTGTTTTGTGCAACTTTTTTGTCTCGAGTAACAGTTAACCCAAGCTCTGTAGTCGCGCTCTCCTGACGCACATGAAATTCAATTGCATATAGATATACTTTGTCTGTATTTTGTCAATTTGAACATTAGCATGCTGACTTTTAAACAGTTTTGTAAGAGTCCACCTCTCCTTGTGAATGATAAGACCTTGTCACATTCTTTCACATTCAAGTATTTTATTATTGCACTATTGCTTGCATAATACTATACATTCAAACCCTGTAAAGGCATTAGGCACATTGTTAAATCAGCTACAGAGAAGCAATGTGCTACTGGGTGCTAGCTGAACACATATACACCTAGATTACAAGTTTTGCATTCGTGTTTTAACGCTGACAAAATTGTCATTTCAGCGTTAAAACAGCACCGCAGCCATTACAAGTCTTGTCGGTATAGCTGTACCGCAAGCCTTTTAGACTGTAACGCAACATCAGTCCCGCAAACGTAAAAATTAAGGCCTAGATTTAGAGTTTGGCGTTAGCCGTCAAAACCAGCGTTAGAGGCTCCTAACGCTTGTTTTTTACGGACTCCGGTATTTAGAGTTTAGTTACCGACGCTCAAAAATCACCCAACGCTCAAATCTCTACCGACAGCTCAAACCCAGTATTTAACATATACCGACAAAATAAACATCCACGAATCACAAAACAAATATTACACAAAGTACACTTACACTCATACAAACACTACACTATATTTATTTTTCAGATTTAATAATTTTTCATCAAAATACAAAGGATCAAAGTTGCGAGATCTCGGGTGAACAACACAAATCCATTTTGCCATTGACTTACATTGACACACGGGAAAAGACCCTCATATAGCTACATCTAACTAATAAGATTATCACAAACATACACTCATCGATGCATACAAACAATATACACCACATGACATACACAAAAAAGTTATTTATTACAAAATGAACACGATTTAGTTACTTTTTCACACGTCACTCACTTTACGAGGAAAAACAGTCTTTGAAAAAAAATTTAGCAAAATTTAGAGCCTCCATTGACTTCTATGGGGAAGACGTGCTCGTGCACGCTAAAGACAGATTTCCCTAACGCACGCAAATAGCGTAGACCTAAAAACTCTAAATACCAGCGCTAGAAATAGGAAAAAAATACATGCTTTTCTGCGTTAGACCCAGCTATGACAAATAGATCAAGAAATGCCTATTTCCCTATGGTGGACTTATGGATTGTACTTATTGAATATTCACAACAGCATTAAATTGTTTCATACTTTTATATTACATCAACTACAAATCAACATCACTAGTAACAAACATTTTAAACAAAAAAAATCACATTTAAACGAACACAAAAATAATTTTAAAATTTCAGGATTCACAAACAGTACACAATGGGAAACACCTCTCGTTTACCTTTATTATTGCATTTCATTTATTCAACTCATATGCTTGCAGCAACTGCATATCTACATAGGCTTAACACATGATCAGTCATGGATGCACATACATAACTTTTAGCATTCACTCATACATGTGCATTCAAATGATGGTGGAAAAACACATTACATTCTCTATAGGAATCACAAAACACAACATATGGATTTTAATGTACTTTTAACATCATGATTCCATCACAATAAACCATTAGGAATTACGTACAAGAAGAACATCATTACACCAGATTACAGATGTCACTTTATGGGAAGGAACAACAATGCTAGACCGCTATATAGAAGTCAGCATATGTGGGACACAATCACAATATATACGTACATGTACATAACACGCATCACCCATCACGCAACCACAAAGCACACATTTAGATTTTATTCAGCACACAATAACAATGTAGCACAATACAACAACACAATGAGGATTTCAGAACTACATAGGCAGGTTAATAATATTATGACATCATTAGAAGATTCAACCATAGACATTACAGATTCACGACTGTACCGCTCCTTTCTGAACTTTAACACTCAATACTACAATACAACATATACGTAAATAACAGTTTGGAACAGCATTATTAGGGAGATTTGAATGGGACAATTAATAAATATTGTCAGATCGCAAATCACTTATATATATAATACTACAGATGACAGCCAGAAGTTATTCAGTATTAGTGCCATTTGAATGGGACGCATACAATATTGACAGCTCAGCAATCACTTATATATACAATACTACAGATGACAGCCGGAAGTTATTCAGTATTATTGAGATTTGAATGGGACGCATACAATATTGACAGCTCGGGAATCACTTATATATACAATACTACAGATGGCAGTCGGAAGTTATTCAGTATTATTGAGATTTGAATGGGACGCATACAATATTGACAGCTCGGAAATCACTTATATATACAATACTACAGATGGCAGACGGGAAGTTCTGAATTATTATTGCGATTTGAAAGGGACGCATACAATATTGACAGCTCGGCAATCACTTATATATACAATACTACAGATGGCAGACGGGAAGTTCTGAATTATTATTGCGATTTTAAAGGGACGCGTACAATATTGACATCTCGGCAATCACTTATATATACAATACTACAGATGGCAGACGGGAAGTTCTGAATTATTATTGCGATTTTAAAGGGACGCATACAATATTGACAGCTCGCCAATCACTTATATATACAATACTACAGATGGCAGACGGGAAGTTCGGAATTATTAGTGCGATTTTAAAGGGACGCATACAATATTGACAGCTCGGCAATCACTTATATATGCAATACTACAGATGGCAGACGGGAAGTTCTGAATTATTATTGCGATTTTAAAGGGACGCATACAATATTGACAGCTCGCCAATCACTTATATATACAATTCTACAGATGGCAGACGGGAAGTTCTGAATTATTATTGCGATTTGAAAGGGACGCATACAATATTGACAGCTCGGCAATCACTTATATATACAATACTACAGATGGCAGATGTTACTTTATCGTTTACAAAGAATGTTGCAGCAACATTGATCGATCACATTCGATGCACATTATACACAACTATGCACTTTCATTCATGTTAGCCTGGACGTGTGCTTGTTACTATAAGATCGCGTTTAAGAAATATTGATTACGCATATGATCAAACATTACAAACATGCACTGTATGTGTGATATTTGACACTTTCACATTGAGATTCATTGTGGGAAAACAACATTTCAGCAAACAACAAAAAAATGCCCACTGTGAAAGCATTCGAGCCGCTCACATACAAACAAGTGAATACAATCAGCAATCATTACAAACTCACTACCATTGGACTAATTGTACTATAAATCCCCCAAACAACATGGCCAAAGCATCACTTGTGTTCCACATCAGATCAAGTGCATACCTTGTTACGCTGTTTTGAAAGATGGATGACGATGACATGGTAGACACTGCTGGTGCTGCTATTGGCGAACTAGCTGTTGATCGAATCAGGCAGCCTCGGCGGCTCAGAATGAGACGAAGGGGTCGTCTGGTTCGAGGTCCTCGTGTCTACAGGGTGAGACCCACCTTGGAAAACATGAGCGACTTTGAGGTTTATGATAAGTATCGGCTCAATCGCGAACAGCTCATTGGCCTTTACGATCTTCTTAAACCTCATTTGGAGCCACGTATAAGAATAAGGACTGCTGTTCCCGCCATGAGTAAGATGCTAAGCTGTCTATACGTCCTGGCCTCCGGGAGTTTTCAATCCGGAGAAATGTACATGCATGGCCTGGCTCAAGGTACATTCTCTGTGGTGTTTGATAACTTTCTGGACGCCATGGTACGTATCAGTAAGCAATACATAGGATTCCCACAGAATGATGGTGATTGGAGGCACCTGAAGCGGGAATTCTTTGATATTGCACAATTGCCCAATGTCTTGGGAGCCATAGATTGTACCCACATTGCGCTGCGTGCTCCAATTGATGACTTGCCCTTCAGAAATCACAAACATTTTCATAGCCTCAACGTGCAGTATGTTTGTGACGCACAGATGAGGATTATGCATGTGTGTGCAAATTTTGGAGGAGCTTGTCATGATGCCCGCATCCTCGCTCAGTCGTCCCTGTGGAGACCGTTTGAGGAAAGACAAATACCCCCTGGTTATCTCGTTGGTGAGTATTTGTGCACAACATGGTTAATTAGTTTGACAATTGCCACTGTAGTTTTAAAATGTTAGCGTAATGTTCAGCTATAGGATGCAATTTAACCATTTATTTTTATTTCCGCAAATGTCTAGTTTTAGTTCAATGCAGATATGTAGCATGTCTTACCTTAAATGCTCAGATAGAGAATGCAATGTAACAATTTATTTGCCATTTTACACAAGGTCTGGTTTAGGAGAAATACGCATATGTAGCATGTCTTAGCTGAAATGGGAAGTTATTAGCTAATGCAATTTAACCATGTCATTGTCTCTTTCCGCTAATGTCTAGTTTTAGTTCAATGCAGATATGTAGCATGTCTTACCTTAAATGCTCAGAGAATGCAATGTAACCATTTAGTTTTTATTTTACACAAGGTTTGGTTTAGGAGAAATACGCATATGTAGCATGTCTTAGCTGAAATGGGAAGATATTAGCTAATGCAATTTAACCATGTCATTGTCTCTTTCCGCTAATGTCTAGTTTTAGTTCAATGCAGATATGTAGCATGTCTTACCTTAAATGCTCAGAGAATGCAATGTAACCATTTAGTTTTTATTTTACACAAGGTTTGGTTTAGGAGAAATACGCATATGTAGCATGTCTTAGCTGAAATGGGAAGATATTAGCTAATGCAATTTAACCATGTCATTGTCTCTTTCCGCTAATGTCTAGTTTTAGTTCAATGCAGATATGTAGCATGTCTTACCTTAAATGCTCAGAGAATGCAATGTAACCATTTAGTTTTTATTTTACACAAAGTTTTGTTTAGGAGAAATACCCATATGTAGCATGTCTTGGCTGAAATGGGAAGATAGATAATAATATTGAACTAGATTATTCTTGTAAAAATAAAACATTTGTTAGTGGATTATCGTGTACACAAACTTTTTTTGGACTCAAAATACTATTTTGAGGATTCAGTTTGAATTATGTTCTGTTCATCATTTATAGGTGATTCTGGGTACATGAGCCGGCCTTGGCTTATTACCCCCTTGCGTAGCCCGACTGATGTGTCTGAGGAGCGCTACAATAGGGCTCATAAGAGAACCAGGGCGGTGGTTGAACGAATGTTCGGGCTCCTGAAGATGAGGTTCAGGTGCCTGGACAGGTCGGGAGGAGCCCTCCAGTACAACCCAAAGAAGGTGGCTAAGATCGTTATAGCCTGTAGTGTCCTGCATAATATTGCACAGCGGGCTGGGATGCTGCAGGGCGTCCAGGCGCACCGAAACCTCCTCAGAGATGAGAAGGATGATCCTGTTGTAGAGGGGCCATTCCGGGATGAGGGGCTCAATGTCAGAGCAGACATCATCAACCGCCACTTTAGACGGTAAATAATAGAAGTTAGACTGGAGTATTGTCAATAGATGTGAACTCTAGGGAAATGAAAATTAGAGAATTGTGCAAACATGTTAGGATTGTTCATCAAATGCTAAAAATGTGTTTAATTTATTAATATAGGTGATGCTCTGGTCATTGGGTCCTGTAGCGAGTCTTTGCCACCTGGTTTTTAAAGAGGACATCAGCTGGTAAGTATAGATGTATGGACTGTTGCTGGCATGAATTGTACACAAATACATAATATGGCATACATTTTCGAAAATAGTATTTAGTTTACACATTACTTAAAATGTAAATACTCAGCAAGGGATCCTCTAGCATAACTATCCTCTAGCATGACTATGGTTCAATGTCACACATTAGAGGTTAGTTCTGCTCAATATGACTCATCTTCACACTTCATAGAACATAACACAAGATGCTACACACGCTTAGTAAGCTAGTGACAGAAATTGATTCAGAAATGGGGGGGTGGGAGAGGGGTACAGAACGGATTCACACACTTGTATTAGTAATTTTAATTAAAAAAAAAATATGCCATTAGGGAGATGACTTCATGTAAAGACTGAAAGGGGAAGAATTCGAAGAATGACAGTGAAGAATTCCCAGACTGACAGTGGAAAAAGACAAGATTGAAATTGAAGAATACCAATGGGATCATGTCTGGCATTATCTTTCAAATCTGCTGACCTTGAAAAGCATACAAAGACATGTTCACATGGTAAGTGCCAACTATTTGATAGAATAAGGCTGTGGAGGCATCCTATTGGAGACACTTAGATGATTTTCTAATAAGACACCTATTGAAGATCAACTGTTGACCCCTGAATTGACTTTCAAAGACCATGCATTATCCAGGTTGGTTTACCAATGCATGCTAGTTAAGAATCACAGGAAGAATGTCGAATATTAGTAGCTTACATACATTAGTCATACTTAGTTCATAATTCGATATGTAGGTATCACAATCAGACACTTAGATGATTTTCTAATTTCTAGATTGGTATTTCAGTCCTCTATTTATGAAATGATGAATAAGACACCTATTGAAGATCAACTGTTTACCCCTGAATTGACTTTCAAAGACCATGCATTATCCAGGTTGGTTTACCAATGCATGCTAGTTAAGAATCACAGGAAGAATGTCGAATATTAGTAGCTTACATACATTAGTCATACTTAGTTCATAATTAAATATTTAGGTATCACAATCAGACACTTAGATGATTTTCTAATTTCTAGATTGGTATTTCAGTCCTCTATTTATGAAATGATGAATAAGACACCTATTGAAGATCAACTGTTTACCCCTGAATTGACTTTCAAAGACCATGCATTATCCAGGTTGGTTTACCAATGCATGCTAGTTAAGAATCACAGGAAGAATGTCGAATATTAGTAGCTTACATACATTAGTCATACTTAGTTCATAATTCGATATTTAGGTATCACAATCAGACACTTAAATGATTTTCGAATTTCTAGATTGGTATTTCAGTCCTCTATTTATGAAATGATGAATAAGACACCTATTGAAGATCAACTGTTTAACCCTGAATTGACTTTCAAAGACCATGCATTATCCAGGTTGGTTTACCAATGCATGCTAGTTAAGAATCACAGGAAGAATGTCGAATATTAGTAGCTTACATACATTAGTCATACTTAGTTCATAATTAGATATTTAGGTATCACAATCTTAAAAAGGAATACATATTATAGTTGATATAGAGGTATTTGGACATGAAATATTACATTTATGTTCAGCATACATATATATTTATTATTGAAATGTGATATACATTATTATGTATAATTAGAAATTCTGATATTTTAATTTTTTGATTATTACACAATATAATGGTGTATGTTTGTTTTTTAAATTTTAATCAGAAATATCTTGATAAAATTATGCACAAAGTTAGAGCATAGACACAAGATGATTGTAAATGTATTTTATGAATATTTTACAACGTGTGTATTAACTTTGTCAAATTTTGTTTTTTAATTTCAGATTGTCATCTGATGACTTCCAGGAATATTTTTTTGTTTTTGGTTTTGTTTAAAAAACATTTTATTTTTAAATGGTAATAATCAACATTTTATTATTAAATACCCTCTTTTGAACAGATTATAATAAATATCCATATAATCTGTCAATAAAAAACAATTTGACTCCCATGACTGGTAGTTGTCTATTTGACAAGCACATGCATAAGATCAAATTATGCATTAATTTTTGAAAATCCACTGATTCAGAGAATCTTAAATTAAACTATCTTTTTTAAATTAATTGGGGAGTGAGATCCATCAATGCTTTTCTTGTGAAAATCTTAGATGTTAAAATAATTTCGGATATGTAGTCAGAACTTGACCTAAATTTATTTTTTTCACTTTTAAGAAGGGGAAGTGGTTCACTTACATTAAAGTGACTGTGTTGTTGAATGTAAAAATAATTTTATAAGATCTTGTATCTCAAAACATTATTTTATAAAATTTATAAAGTGTTAAATTTATAAATGGTAGGTCATTTAACTTCATATTTTGCACAAGCTAGTTATTGGATGCCATGTTAATAGATTTTATTTTCTAGTGGAGTCATTTAAAGGGATATTTAACTATAGTTATTAATATTATGTAGTTTTTAAAATCTTACCTCTTGGGTTAGACATCACATATCTATATATAATTTTCATTCCCCTTTAGTTTCTTTCGACAATGTTAAATCAACATTCCGAATGTTTTTGTCCTTAAAGGGATATTCACAAAATATATTGTGTATTGATTTTTAAAAAATCATAAAAGAATTTAAACATATTTAGAAAGTACTATAGAATTACATTCAGTCTTTAAATATACTTTGAAAAATATACATCAATGCACATATCTTATTCAATTACATAAGGCATCTATGTGCAACCAACAATCAGCATCAAAGTAGCCTATGTAGATATGTATTTAATCCAAGAATATATATAATTACAATCTAATGATTGAATACCAAAACATATTAAGTTGTTCAAATATTATAATCTTATCCAAAATGCATAAATAACATATAGCTTAATGTCCCGCGAAATACATCCATTACAATATATATTTCAGTCAGTGTGTAAAACAATCCAGAAGTTAATATAAATATGCTTTACTCATATGTTATATTAATTTAGCAAAAGGAAGGTGCCTAGGTTTATGATTTCTCAAGCATTATTGTGAAATGTCTCTTTAAAGGGACATGAACTCAAAATATACTTAAAGGGAGACAGTTAAAAAAGTAATGATTTATACATTCAGAATGAGTATTCTATTTTAAGCAACTTTATAAATTGTCTCATATTATCAATGTTCCTCGTGATGTTGCTATCATTACTTTAAAAATAAGGCATTAAATTGATTATTTATTTACTTCAGTACTCTGGACAGAATTTTTTTTTTTTGGTTGGATTAATTTCTCCAACAATCATCAAGGACAACCCAGGTTTTTTTCAAAAATTGTCCGTAATCTAAAATATCATTATTGATTTGCTAAGAAAGATAACAAGATAATTCTTAACATTTGAGAATCGGATTAAATTATAAATTTGCTTAACATTTCATGCTCAATCTGAATCACGAACGCTAAAAATTTTTGGACAGTGTCCCTTTAAGAGATTTAAAGAGTGTATTTACTTCTCTTCTTATCTTGACATACTTTGCTTGAAAATCATATCGAGATAGGCTCAGTAGATGAAGATTGTTGGATGCACAGAGATGCCTTATGTGATTGGCTCAACCATGTGCATTTAAATTTCTTCTGTTGAGGATATCTAAATACAAAGATAAATTGAGTTACATTTTAAAGTCTAAACAATTTTCTATCTCTACAGATCATTTGATACAATTGTTTGTTTGTAATGTCTATTTAAAAATAAAGACGCCATTGCACAATAACATATATGAGCAGTTCAGACAAATACAAGCTTGAGGTTTAGATTAGCCAAGTTACTGACATTATAACCTGAATTTGAACATTCAGAAATGTTGCGTGGGAAACGGATCTTGAAACACCAGATTTGCATCTTTAAACATTAGAGTCTAATGTCACGCAATAGCACACAATCAATGTGCATTCTAAAATACATTTAATAGATCAATGTCAATACTTCACAATAAGTCACCAAATTGATTTTATGAACAATAAAGACATACAATATTAAATGTGTATTTGTATTAAAGAAACAGACCGTTATTAAACCGAAAAATGTATACAACATTTAATAATATGACAGTATTAGATTTTGAAGTTAATTTAAACATTAATATTTAATGGATCACGGATATTAAATCTGCGTCACACATATCCGCATGACAGGTCCATGAGTTACAAATAAGTCTACATGAAAAATGAAGTAACAGCACCACCAGGAGGTATGTGTAAGGAAGTTACTAAGATATGAAACATTAAGGAACAGCCAATCAGAGTTCATCACACAAACACAACTTGAGTCAGGATGGTTTCACACACATTCTAACAATATTTCAAACATTTATCCAATCAGATGTACAGATAACTTGTCCCATGGTGCATCTCATGTTTACTTCACCATATAAAAGTCCATTACACGTTGCCATCTTTGTCAGTTCTCTAATGCCTGCAGGCAGTATATATTATATCCCTACATATATTCTACAACCCAGCAGGCATGTCATCTCCCAGGTTCACCAAGCAGGAGAGCGCTGCACTGGTCCACGCTGTCAAGGACTTTTATCCCCAGCTGTTTGGGAACAAGAGGAGGTCGACAGATGCGCCTGTTAAGAAGGCCCTCTGGGAGTCTATCAACAATGTGGTTAAATTGGTGTGTGGCGTCCAGAGGAGCCAGGATCAAATCATGAGGAGATTCGGAGATATGAGGTTGTGCTTGTCAAAAAAAGTCAACTTCATAAGGGACTGGGTACAAGCCCGTAAAAGAGGGGGCCAAAGAAAGGCCCCGCGGAAACTATACCTACTCCCTTATGAGGTGACTTTATGTGAGCTCCTCACTCTCCGGATCCCCAAAAGATTTCGATCCTCGCCATCCTCGGCCTCCTCTTCTTCCCTCCCAGCTGCGGGATCTGAAAGTCCTGACGCGGGGTCCAGGGCAGCTGCTCCTCTGTCCGGTGGCCTGGGAGGAGATGAAAGAGAATCTGAACCAGGTAACTATCCAACTTCATATAATATCTTAATATTTGATTAGAATTTTAGAAAATGTGTATATAGTCAGATACTAAACCTATACATATCTCACAACATACACTACATATGATGTTTAGATATCTGATTTTAGATTAGTGACACGAGAAATAGGAATGATTTTTCTTGCGCTCTACAGAATATGCGTCACAGAGCGAAAATGGAATAGCGCATACACGTTAACATGGGTTTGCTGTAAGTGGCATTGCTTTATACATGTTGGTCAAATGACGGATGCGTAATTCCGCTTGGAATCATTGCGCAATGATCGCGAAAATGGAATTGCGCATACACCTTAACATGGGTTTGCTGTAAGTGGCATTGCTTTATACATGTTGGTCAAATGACGGATGCGTAATTCCGCTTGGAATAATTGCGCAATGATCGCGAAAATGGAATTGCGCATACACGTTAACATGGGTTTGCTGTAAGTGGCATTGCTTTATACATGTTGATCAAAATGAAATGTGAATTATTATATATGTGAAGAATACAGTGTTCTTATTTTCAATATTATACATAATAAAAACAAAATAGCAGAATACAAAAAAATAATAACATATGCCCATCAATTGATGAGAATGAAATAACACTAAAAAATAATTAAAGCTACAGTAAACAACACAAATGATTGAAAATAAGAGTACAGGATATATTTATCATGAATTTAATTGAGGAAACAATTAACTCATGGGACTACCAAAAGATTAATAGTTTTTAATTGATTTGCAAATAATGTAAAGATTTTAAACATGGCATGATTTGTATTAATGATATCCAATCCTCATTTAATATATTACAGATCTGGATGTTGGTGCTGGATCCTCAAGCCAGGGCTTGTCACAGTATGGTATGTCTCATTTTAATTGACATTTGTCTTAGAAACATGGACAGAACATTACATACTAAATCCACATTGTTCAATATTTATATGTATCTGCAAAATGGATTATTAAAATCTTTACAAATAAGAATAAACAAAAAAAAAAAACATAGGATTACATTGTAAGACTTCTCTGAATTTTTTTCGAATTTAAGATATCCCATCTATTCTGGATATCTTAATTTTAATGTAAGATTCTTTGAATGTCCAATTTATATTCTTCCCTTGTGTATTGCTTAATCTTATTTGTATATATTTTGAAAAAATTCACACACTTTTGCATATGATTTGATTTTAAAAATATAGATTCCATTATTGAAATTGATCACATCATTTAAGGGACATGCCAACTAAATTTTACATTGAATGATTTTTAAACGTGATTTTATTGTTTTGTTTAAACATTTTATGAGCTACATTGGTTCAGTCTATTGTTTTAGTTCTTCTAAAAACATATTGATTTTGGTTTAGGTTAAACAATGCATTACTGGTATTATCCTGCTTTTTTTATGCATAAATTGGCATTGGGTCAAAAGTTAAAATCATGTGTTCAGATAACAGTAGTACATAGTTTCAAAAAGTATACAATTACACTTTTAGAGCTTCATGTCCCTTTAATAGATGAAAATTAAATAATTCCTAGGATATCCTTAAATAACATATTAGATTGGAATTGCATGCTCAATCCCATTCATTACATCAACATATGGAGTAGAGAATTCATTAACACCAACATTGTCAAATCAATATATTTTTATATTAAAGGGACACTGATCTAAAATTATTAATGTTGTCATTCAGATAGAGCATGCAATATTAAGCAACATTTAAATATAATACTATAATCATATGTGAAATATTCTATTGCTAAATGTATTTTAAAATCAAGAATGTACGTTTATCTGCAGCTCAATTTTGGTTGAGAAACCTGGGTTTTTATTGATGATTGGTGGATACCTTCAACAAACAATATTTATTGAATCCAATATTGCTTATCTGCCTTTAAGATTAAAATGTAGCAACATTAAAATTATAATAGGAGTCAATGTTAAATCATTTGGAACACTTTGAACAGTGAAATCAATGATTGAAATAAAGCATGTCAGTGTCCCTTTAATAAACAATAGATTAATTAATCCTTACATTCTTTGGATTAGACAATATTGATATATAATTCACATATTCACTGTTGGAGTTACTTTATAGATATAAGCATACTCTAACAGCACCATGATTACATATTTGTACTAATCAATTTGGTTTGGTATTGTGATCAATATGTGTTGTGTCCTAAACAAGATTACTGTACATTGCACAAATGGCTCAATGTGCCACATGTCTTTGTTTATATTTGTCAACAGCTGTTATTCAAAATGTGGTTTGTGTGTATTCTTTTAAGAACATTGCTCAATGGGTATATTTAGATATGCAATAGCATCGTATGAGATGAGTTTGATGTCTAATATAGTCAGAAATTAAACATATGTTCAATACATCATTTTTTTACAGAATCCCCTTGATTCAATAAAGCATTTTTTTTTATAATGACTGCTCTATTCTTCACATTTTAAAGTTGATTATTCGTATAAATCGATACAGATGTGATTTAGTGATATCCCAAATGTGTTCACTAATATATATCTATATCATTCATAGAGAGAGTTGGTGTGGGGAGCCCAGAGGAATCCAGCACCGATGCAGAGATGCCCTTTGCGGTCTTCTGGTAAGTCCATTGACTCATTTATATGTCATTGAAGGTGTATTGTTAATCAATATTATGAACATGATTCTGATGAAGCATAATATTTGAAACAAACATATAATTTACTCCTCTGATTATATATTCATTTTATTTGAATATTGAAAGATTAATAATTAAAACTTTCTTAGTCTACACCTTTGTTATTCCGAAGATGTATAGCATATGTTTGTTTCCATGTTCATTTTTGACAACAATCATCAAGTGATACACACATGAGAAATCTTAAATGTTCAATGTACTATGCTTTTATGATTTAAAAATTAATACAAACAATAAATTGAAAATCTGAATCATTGAGAATAACAAATCTAATGTCATTTATATGCTCCATCAAAATGATATAAATCATAACTTTGGGTGTGTATATCTTTAATGCAACATTGATGTGTGTCTTTGAGCAACAATAACATATGTTATAATATCTGATCTTAACGTGTACACAACATGTTATGTTTTACAGAGATTGATTTAACATGTGGGACGGAGGAAGAGACTCCCTTGAAGTCTGATGGTATGTGAAATATATCTAACATGTTTCCAACATGTTGCTTTATTGGAAATCATTTTATTGAAGACATTCAAAGTCTACAGCTTTTGCACTTTAAAAAGGAATATTATTTGTCTGTTCAAATACACTACTGCCCCCTTTATATATCAGACATCATGAAGATATGCTTGGATTTGTTTAAATATTTGGATTTGAAATTCATGCCATCATGATGTCACATGCATATTCTAGGCCAAACCACAATAATAATTTTATAATTGTACAGACAGTCATTGCTATTCATCTGAGTGCCTATATGTATACCATATCCTCATGTCATCATTGTTTAGAAATTCAAACACACTTCTAAGTATATTGCAAACATAATCAAGTTGAAATGCGTTGATTTGATTTCATTATGTATGAGATGTTAATATATTTATTATATTCATTTCAGATGGATCCTCCGCTTCTGGTCATCATTGTTCCTCCCCTGCCCAGTCCCCTGGCCAGCCCCCTGCCCAGCCCCCTGCCCAGCCCCCTGCCCCTCCCGGCCCTTCCCATTTGTCCTGTTCTATACCTCCAAAAAAACGCCCCTTTGTCCCCCTTCACCGCTCTCCCCGTCTTTTGGCCCGTACAGCTACCCCAGCTGCCCTGCCCCCAACTCACCACTCCCCAGCTGTACGGGCTACCCCAGAGCAGCAGCCCATCCCTCCCCAACCCAATCCCATCCCTCCACAACCCAATCCCATCCCTCCCCCCTGTCTCAACCTTCATTGTCCTGGGTGTCAGATTGTCCTTCCAAGGCACAGCTGTAAGTATCATTCAAAATCAACATTATAAGATACTTAAAGGTACACTGAATGAAATATTTTCAATTGTGATTCAAATAGAGCATGCAATGTTAATCCAATTTATAATTTACTACTCTTATCAATTATTATTAATTCTCTTGCTATCTTTATTGAAACAAAGAAATGCCTCTATTTTTTTTATTCCAATAAAATATGGACATTTTTGTTTATTGTTGGATGAATGTATCCATCAATCAGCAGGGACAACCAAAGTTGATAACCAAAAATGGCCTGCCCTATAAACTTACATTCTTGCATTTAAAACATAGCTAGAGAATTCTAACATTTAAAGAATACGAGTATTTTTTTTTTTAATGTCATGCTCTATCTGAATCAGTAACTAAAATATTTAGGTTTACTGTCCCTTTAATTTGATATCACTACATATACCAATCACCACTATTTGGATCCAACAATGTATGTACAAATGTTCATACATTATCTCTTGTATAACCCAGTGGGAATGTAATTTCTTCTGGTTGCTATGTTTACACAGCTTGTCCTCAACGCCAAAATGTTTAAGGATAGGTGTGCCTACCACAGTATAACAAAAATCTTTAAATTGCTAATGTAAGTACAATGTAAATCCTTTAACAAGATTTTAGACACTCAAGCTGTAAAAGTGGATCATCAAAAACCAATTAAAGGGGACAACATGTTGGATTAAAATGTCCATTTAATGGTTTAGGTCTGTCTGAAGAACATATTTCATGTGTAAATAATCAATGTCAACAAATTAATTTAAAGAATGATTTGTCTTTATGATGACAATGTATCTTTGCTTTTTATTTTGTCTTATCATTAATATTTGTTTTTTTTCTTTATTTTAGGCTGTGACTCAACATGGCTCACGCTCGAAGGTCTAGCACGCATAGAGCAGGCCGTGTTGAGGAACGCAGCTGTCCTGAGAGGGATGGCTGACACCATGCAGGCCCAGCTACAGGTTCAGCATATGACTCTACGTCAGATGAGGTGGTGGAACTCAATGCTTGAATCTGTAGCTGGAAAGGCACAGGACGATGAAGGGGATGACCAGTAAGTGGAGGATCTGGAAATGCTCCAAGGGCGCTGATAAGAATCCTCCGTCCACATGTTGATGTTTGGTTTTATGGTTGCCATTTGGCCTTTTTTTCTGTTTATTGTTGTGCCTGTTGCACTCTTTTACCTTTTCATATGTCTCCAATGGGGCTATGCTGGCCCTTGGCAACTCTCTTTATGGACTGTGATGCACTCTGTTACCTTGTCAGATGTCTCCAATGGGGCTATGCTGGCCCTTGGCAACTCTCTTCATGGACTGTGATGCACTCTGTTACCTTGTCATATGGCTCCAATGGGGCTATGCTGGCCCTTGGCAACTCTCTTCATGGACTGTGATGCACTCTGTTACCTTGTCAGATGTCTCCAATGGGGCTATGCTGGCCCTTGGCAACTCTCTTCATGGACTGTGATGCACTCTGTTACCTTGTCATATGTCTCCAATGGGGCTATGCTAGCCCTTGGCAACTCTCTTCATGGACTGTGATGCACTCTGTTACCTTGTCAGATGTCTCCAATGGGGCTATGCTGGCCCTTGGCAACTCTCTTCATGGACTGTGATGCACTCTGTTACCTTGTCAGATGTCTCCAATGGGGCTATGCTGGCCCTTGGCAACTCTCTTCATGGACTGTGATGCACTCTTTTACCTTGTCAGATGTCTCCAATGGGGCTATGCTGGCCCTTGGCAACTCTCTTCATGGACTGTGATGCACTCTGTTACCTTGTCAGATGTCTCTAATGGGGCTATGCTGGCCCTTGGCAACTCTCTTCATGGACTGTGATGCACTCTGTTACCTTGTCATATGTCTCCAATGGGGCTATGCTGGCCCTTGGCAACTCTCTTCATGGACTGTGATGCACTCTGTTACCTTGTCATATGTCTCCAATGGGGCTATGCTGGCCCTTGGTAACTCTCTTCATGGACTGTGATGCACTCTGTTACCTTGTCAGATGTCTCCAATGGGGCTATGCTGGCCCTTGGCAACTCTCTTCATGGACTGTGATGCACTCTGTTACCTTGTCAGATGTCTCCAATGGGGCTATGCTGGCCCTTGACAACTCTCTTCATGGATTGTGATGCACTCTGTTACCTTGTCATATGTCTCCAATGGGGCTATGCTGGCCCTTGGCAACTCTCTTCATGGACTGTGATGCACTCTGTTACCTTGTCATATGTCTCCAATGGGGCTATGCTGGCCCTTGGCAACTCTCTTCATGGACTGTGATGCACTCTTTTACCTTGTCATATGTCTCCAATGGGGCTATGCTGGCCCTTGGCAACTCTCTTCATGGACTGTGATGCACTCTGTTACCTTGTCATATGGCTCCAATTTTCCTGATCTTTACCAGATTATTTATAAACGTTGTTGATGTTTTCTGACATACTAATAAAAGACATGTCATTGGACGATTCTTTGTCCTCCTTATTCGTGTCATTGATTGAAATCTCTAGTTTATCTTGTTGATCCTTAAAGGGACCTACCAAAAATAATGGTGTTTCCTGAATCATATATGTAATACAATTGTAAATGACTTTAAGATTAACATCTCCAATGTAATTTTAATTTTTGTCTTTATATATTTTTCTAACAGCTTTATCATTGCATGATTATGATTAGCATAGTAATTCTTTTATATATGTATATATAGATTGTTATATATGTATCTTTCAAATTTCACATCCATGTGTGTATTTATAAACTCTGCATGAATTGATGCACCTTTAACAAATGATCTGAGGATTGATCCAATGATATAATCCCTGTAAAGTGTTAATTTTATTGAAATAGTATTGTCTCTGTGTATCCTCTTTTTAAAAATAAAAATCATGTCCCTTTAAGTGATGGTGAGCACAATTGTTAATGAATGGATTTCCATTTCTAAAGCGTTTTTGTCCTTTTTACATGAACAAGGACATATAATCTTATTAATAAACAATCTTATTGTAATGTTGACAGCACATGTATTTCATTTTCAATTCTATCTTATTGTAAAAGTGTAACCAAATCAATCTCTGTGTGCAATGCGCATATTTTAGATGAGGAATATGTTTTTCCAAATATTGTTAAAAAATACTTCTCCTCCCATATATATGGCTATAGGTAGGCTGACCATATTTCAACTTGAATAAATGACACGTTTGATCAATACATGTGTCATTATTGTTATTCCAAAACAATCTAAACATATCTTAAAACATCAATGGCATATGTATTTCTCATGTGTATCTTTTAAATGTTAAAGATATACACCATAGCTATAGTTAAAGGGACAGTCAAGTCCGAAAAGATGATTCATGATTTCGTGACATTCCTAGATAGCAATCTAGACACATACTAGTTACTAAAATATAAATACGTTTCTTAGTGATATGCCAAGCTGTCAACTGAGTCCTTGTATTGGCTGCGTTTTTTCAGCGATCTCGGATGCGCCATGTTGCTTAAGACATCACCTGCCAGGCTGTCCAATGATTCCTTGTATTGACTGATCAAGGATGCACCTTTTATTGGATGGCGTTTTTACGCGATCAAGGATGCGCCTTTTTTTGGTTTGCGTTCTTACGTGATCAAAAATGTGCCTATTATTGGATTGCGTTCTTACGTGATCAAGAATGTGCCTTTTATTGGATTGCGTTCTTACATGATCAAGGAAGCGCCATGTTAATTAAGACGTCACATGCAAAGGTAAAAAAACATCTGATTGTATTAGGTAGTCCCGCAATATTTGTTTGTGCATGTTAAACACGTTTGTGAATGAAGCCAAGCTTAAAAACATGTCGAATATGGATTGTTTGCATCATGTTACATTGTTGACCCATAGCTGATAAAGACCATCACATTCTCTTTTGATGGATGTCTGGTTGAATAAACGAACGAAAGCAAAATGTTTTCATGCATAAGATATTTCGAGGCAAGTGCAAATCTCTATAGTCCATGTTGTTTAATATGTTTGTCAACAATATATTCCTTTTTATGCAAAATGACTGTTGTGTTTAATGTTAAAGATATCTAATTCATAAATATGCGCTATTGTGTTAGAATAAAGTAATCAATATGCATTTATCTTTATCATATGCTAAATATATGATGCCGACTTCTTCTAAATGTAATTTCGTCGTATATTTTATTAAAGGTTCATTAGACACTCACATTATAAATCAAAATATTTTATTTTGTCTCTAGTTAGATAGTCCATTGTTTATCAAATACACGTCTCATTTTGCTTCTGTTCAAATAAAATGTAAGTAATTTTCAGACTCCTCGCCAAGCCTCTAAGTTTCATATGAGTACCATCTCCAGCTTTCTCCTGTTTGTGTAAAGGGTCTTTTCATATGTTAATGATGGGGTATTTACTTGTTTTATGTTTGTAATGGGGGTTCATCCATATTTTCAATAGAGCTAACCCGATTTTCTTTGAAAGTGTTTAAAGCTTTGTAATATTGATATCAGTATATGTTAATCTTGTTGTTTCTAGTAGTGTCTATTACATACAGTTCTGTTAAAAATATAGTATACTGTCTCTTTAATGCAAATGTTTATTTTTGTATCATGTATGAGTTCCACATTGGTTAATCTCCAAATATATTATTGTTAGCATATTTCCACCCCCCCACTCCTAAAAGGACTTTAAACCCTATTCATTGTTAAAACAAATGTCTTTATAAAAATAAATTAACACAATAATGTCTCTTTAAGAAAATAGACTTTATTTAACACGTCAATATAAATCTGTTTTCAATATTTATTGTTTGAACATGTAGATATACTAACAATCTGCAAATATATGTTAGCATATGTAATTTTGTTAAAGGGACAGTTTAGAAAACAAATCATGTTTTGCATTATTATAAAAGTCAATTTTGTAATATCAATGATATCAAAGTTTTCTCACCAATTAATCATTTGTCTGTGTTTATTTTAATTTGCTAGCTAAACCTATGAGGTTCATGGGCTCATTTCTTAGAGCTTGAAGAGTGCATGTAATCATTATGCAATTTGACCACTAGAGGGCATTTGGATAGCATTTGTATATCTAAAACCTGGTGCTCATACAGCCTATTTACCATGTATTGATCATTGATGTCTAAAATGCTGTTATGTCAGAACAACAAATAAGTGGTCATTTTTCATAGGCATAGATACAAGGGTAAGCACATAAGTCACACGTATTTCTCCATGTTTTGTTGTTTCCAACTTGATAATGCGTAATACAGTGTTTTCTTTGTAATCAATCATTTTCTGACTGTCCCTTTAAGCTGTGTTATTGGCATTCAAACAGTAATATGCCATCATGGATAATTGTAATGGTAATTTTGTTAGCGATTCGGGAAACAGTTTGGACATCACATCACAGAAACCAATCAATATCATGAACAAGGATAGGTATGTGATGTGGTTTTCACACACTTATAACCCACACTCTGCAAACAATCTGCCTCCATGGACCCGGTCCCATAGAAGTAGATTATATATAGAGTGTGGTCCACAAGTGTATGAAAACCACATCATTACATACCTATCCATTACACATTAAATAAAAATAACATTAAACATGAAAACAAATACTTACTTCCTCTTCCTTCCCCTCTTCCCACGGGGCTGAGGCTCTGGGAGGGTCAACTGCCGACTCAGACGAGTTCTCATTGGATATGTTGTGGGAAGAATGGAAGGAAGAGTACTGGGACGACCAAGGTGAGGAGGAGGAGATGGCCCGGCAGGAGGAGATGGCCCGGGAGGAGAAGATGGCCCAGCAGGAGAAGATGGCCCGGCAGGAGAAGATGGCCCAGCAGCAGGAGGCCCAGCAGCAGGAGGCGGACCAGGAGGCAGACCAGCAGGAGGCAGACCAGCATGCATCTCCCGGAAGAAATTAAACATCTCTTGTTGGAGATTAAAGGTTCTGTTTTGGCCTTCTTCTATTCGAGTAAGGATGTTTATTATTTGGTTTTGGCCTTCAATGATTTTGTTTTGTCCTTCAAGAATTCTAGTTCTGCCTTCTATATTTTGTATCCGGGAGTTACGCATCTGGTCAATGTAGTCTAGTAGAACCCGCACCTCCGCTATTTCCTCTTGTTGTGCTTGGCGGGGTGCCCGTGCACGGCGGGGTGCGGGTCCTTGAGGGGCCTCTGGTTCTGCAGCCTCTTCCTCTTGTTCCGGGGCCTCTTCCTCTGCTTCCGTGGCCTCTTCGTCACGGGGGGCCTCTTCCCTCCGAGGTGGAGATTCATCCCCACCACTCTCATCCCGGGGAAAAGGAGGAGCCTGTATTTGCTGTGCTGCCTCCTCCCCAGACTCTGTATATTTGAAAAAGAAAGAAATGTATATATTAGCATATTTCAAAATAAAGCTTTAAATGACTTAGCTTACGATACAATTACAAATGCAGCCTCATTAATCCACTTTGAAATCTAACAATCAATACGATTTCCACATTTTCTAAACCGTGTTTATGATATCTCTGGTCAATCTGAATGTTTTAGCGTTTGTTTTCAGTCTGTTTAAATGCACACCTAACCTATAGCCTAGATACTGATGTAACCGCAAAGTAATTGTGAATGCGTGTAAACAACGTTATAGCATTAATCTGATCCTTAAAGGGACATGAAACCCAATGTTTTATCTTTCATGATTTAGAAGCATACAATTATAATCAACTTTCTAATGTACTTTTCTTATCTAATTAACTTCATTCTCTGGATTCTTTGCTGAAAAGCATATCTAAATATGCTTAGAAGATGCTGATTGGTAGCTGAATATAGCTGCCTCCTGTGATTGGTTCACCATGTGCATGGCTATTTCTTCATTAAAGTATATCTAAAGAATGAATCAAATTAGGTAATATAAGTAAATTTGAATGTTTTGTCAAATTGTATTCTCTACCTCAATCATGAAAGTAAAGGTTTGCGTATAGTGTCCCTTGAAATACATTCGTATGTGAATTTATTCTTAAATGAGCTTACCGTCAGATGAGAATGGCAGGTTCCCGGTATCAATTCCTCCGATACCGACTACATCCACCTCGGAGATGCTGGGACGCAACATTTCCTCCCATCGGCAGTAATCGATTTCCAGTGCAGGGCCGCCACCGGTTCCTGCGGCATGTCGGGCCTCCAGGCTTAACTTTTTCTTAAGATCTATCTTGCAGTCCCGGTATCGATGTTTAATAGAGTCCATATCTCTGTTCCGGCCACCCACTGGCCGGAACAGAGAGATAAGATCTATCTTGCAGTCCCGGTATCAATGTTTAATAGAGTCCATATCTCTGTTCCGGCCACCCACTGCATTGACTGCATTCCTTATCTCATGCCAGAGCTTCCTCTTCTCATTCGGGGTGGTCTTCTGATGCTGCAGCCTCCTATACCTGGCCATATAGGCTTCTACGAGGGCCTCCTTCTCCTCCATCGAAAACCTCGCCTCCCTAGTCGCCTTGGCCTTCTCCTGTGACGATGTCCTCTGTTTCCCGGACTGTGAAGCCCTACTCTGTCCGCCACTGGGCCCAGCCACTTGTTCATCTTGTTCTGTCCACCCACCGCTTCCACCCACCGCTTCCACCCCCGATTCCTGCCCCCCTTCCTGCCCTGTTCCTCTCCCCCTCCCTCTCCTCCCTCCTCTACCTCTCCCCTGCCTGCCCTCCATCTCTTCCCTAAACTAAACCCCAACTAAGCAAACAAAAAGTGAGTGTGATCAAATGAAAGGGGGTCAAAATAAAGAACTAAAAAGACCAAAAAAAGTGCTGAAAGTGTGAAAGGGATATAAATAAAAGAGGGTAAGGAGTATTTAAATGGACAAAATGAAGAAGAAGACTAAAAGGAGGATATGTAAACTAAATGTAACTAGGGTATGGGTATGGGATGGGGTACGGGATAAGAGTAAATGGGATGAAAGGGAATGGGACTACAGGGAATGGGGTATGGAGTGTAGTATGAGAGGGTATGGGGTATGGAGTGTATGTAGTGTTATTGATAAATGTATGTATGTATTGAATGTGTTTGCGTGTAAATGTGTTAAGTGTACAGAAAAAGCACTCGCTCGCTAACTCACACTACTACTAATTCTCACTAACTCACACTACTACTAATTCTCACTAACTCACACTACCACTAACTGTCACTAACTCCCACTACCACTAACTCTCACTAACTCCCACTACCACTAACTCACGCTCCCACTAACTGACTCTATCACACTACCACTAACTCTCACTAACTCCCACTACCACTAACTCACTCATGCTCCCACTAACTGACTCTCTCCCACTACCACTAACTCCCACTCACTCACTCACGATAACACTAACAACTGACTCTCTCACACTAACACTAACTCACTCACAATAATGCACAAACTCTCTAATCTTAAACCTCCAATCTCCAAAGACCCACCAGCAACACAATCAAAGAAGCCATGCTTGTGTGGTGCTTATATACCCTGTGTAAATGTTTAATGATGTACCAATTTGCGTTGTAAATTGTGTTCAGGTGTGCTTTATTAGCAATTAGTATTTGTGCAATGTGTATTAGGTGTGTGAATTTGCGCATGCTCATTTTGAGTTAGTATTTGTGGAATGTGTAGAATGCGATGATGTCATAGTGCTCGTTTTCTATAACATTGACCAATAGTATTATGTTTAAATGTGAATTTGCGATGGTGTGGTATTAGTGAAGTGTTGTATATGTATGTTTGTCCTAATATATAGTGATATTAAATGCGATTATTTTGTTAGTGTTTTTTTTTTCCTTGTTGTTATTTTGCGTATTTCCGCATCTTAAAGTTTATGCGTATTCCCGTTATTTTATTTTATTAAAATTCCCCCCGCTTGTGAATGTGTAATGCTTATGTGCTTTGTTTAGTGATTGTTGTTGTGACATTTGTGGCGTGTTATTGTTGTGCATGATGTGGTATGCGTCATATGACCGAGTTGTGCGTATTTCTCGCAAGATCGAGTGTTAGGTGAAATAAGCGTGTTTGTTTGTTTTTCCATTGATCTCTATGGGAGACTGTCAAACGCGGGCATGATTCCGCGTGTGCAATACACGCGTTAGGAGTATCGTTAGAAGGTTTTGTTTGAACTCTAAATACCAGAGTCAAACAATGCCGTGCGTTAGACATAAACCACGCGTAGCGTTAGCACCCCATCTACCGCCAAACTCCAAATCTAGCCGTAAGTTTTTTCACAGGACTTCCATAGCGCTGCCATAACGAGTTTTGCGGTGAGGCTAAAAAGCTTGTGTTACACCCTATACCGATAAGATCCGTACCGCCATCTGAGAGCAGTAGTTATTAGTTTTACACAACAAAACTGTACATAAAACTCATAACTAAACTGTTACAAAGTACACTAAACACCCATAAACTACCTATTAACCCCTAAACCGAGGCCCTCCTGCATTGCAAACACTATGTTAAAGTTATTAACACCTAATCTGCCGCTACTGACATCGCCACCACTAATAAAAGTTATTAACCCCTATTCCGCCACTCCCCGACATCGTCACCACTATAATAAAGTTTTTAATCCCTAAACCACCGCCCTCCTGCATCGCAAACACTATTTAAATATTATTAACCCCTAATCTGCCATCCCTCCACATCGCCCCCACTATACTAAAGTTATTAACCCCTATTCTGCCGTTACCCCACACCGCCGCCACTATAATAATCCTATTAACCCCTAAACCACAAGCCCCCCACAACGAAATATACTAAATAAACTATTAACCCCTAAACCGAAAGCCCCCACATTGCAATAAAATAATTTAAACTAGTAACCCCTAAACCTAACGCCCCCCCTAACTTTATATTAAAAATTACAATTTCCCTATCTTAAATTAAAACTTACCTGTCAAATTAAAAAAAAACTAAGTTTAAACTAACAATTAAACTAATATAACTATTAAACTAAAATTTAACTAACTACCAATTAAAGAAAACTAAAATACACATTAAAAAATCCTAAGACTACTATAAAAATTACAAACACTAAATTATGAAAAATAACAAACAAAATGATCAAAAATAAAAAAGAATTACACCTAATCTTATAGCCCTATAAAAATTAAAAAGCCCACCAAAAATAAAAAAACCCTAGACTACAATAAACTACCAATAGCCCTTAAAAGGGCCTTTTGTAGGGCATATACTGTTCAGAAGAGAAAGCATTGTAATCTCACCAAATTAGAGTCTGTTGCACTCAAAAAATTTACAACAGAATGAGAAGTTGGTCATCCGCTCAGCGGATAAGGGGGGGTCTGTGGTAGTGATGGACAAATAATTTTTTGTACAGGAATCATTACGCCAGCTCACAGACCCCACACAATACCAAATTCTTGAGTTTAACCCCTCCAGCCGTTTCAAATATGAAATTAGTCATTTAATTGATGAAGGTCATGAAGCAGGCTATATAGATGAAAAAACAAGCTCTTTTCTATCAGTGACAAATCCAATTATACCCATATTCAATTTTTTACCCAAGGTTCATAAATCCTTGGTAGAGGTGAAGGGCAGACCCATCATCAGTGGGATAGGCTCTCTAATAGAGCCGTTATCCAAATGGTTGGATGAAATTTTGCAACCACTGGTGGTGAAGCTGCCCAGCCACCTCTATGACACTAAACAGTTGTTGACGGAGATGGAACGGATACAGTGGCATAAGGAGTTTGGATGGCTCACAATAGATGTCACCTCACTGTATTCGTCCATCCCCCACAACAAGGGTTTGGAAGCACTAAGTTTTTTCCTGGAGAGATACACAACGTATGAACAAGGATTTTGTTCTTACATATTACAAGTTATCCATTTTTTGCTCACACATAACATGTTTCTCTTTGAAGGTGTCCATTACCTGCAGAGATGTGGGACAGCTATGGGGGCAAAGTTTGCCCCCTCCTATGCCAACCTATTTATGGGTTGGTGGGAGCTGTCCCACATCTATGCATGTGATGGACGCTGGAAAGAGAGAATTGTTTAGTATAAACGCTACATAGATGACCTGTTGGTCATCTGGAAAGGTAGTGAGACAGAAGCATCTGATTTTGTCAATGTTTTAAATAACAATGACGTGGGTATAAAATTCACATATGATTTCCATCCAGAGAGTATTAACTATTTGGATGTGAATTTGTCAGGTACTGACCAAGGACGAATTGTAACCAGGATTTATAGGAAACCCATAGCGGGAAATTCTCTTCTCCATGCCCAGAGCCGCCATCCCAAAAGGGTATTTAGGTCTGTCCTTAATGGGCAGTTTATAAGGCTTAAAAGGAACTGTACTTTAAACACAGAATTTGAAAGACAGGCTCGGGATTTGGAGAGGAGATTTCTCACTAGGGGTTACAAACAAAAGGAGATTACAGCATCTAGAGAGAGAATTGCAGGAATAGACAGGAAGGATCTACTAAAGACAAAAAAGAAAACCGATATGAAATTTGAAGGTGTAACATTTATAACACAGTATAGCCAACAATATCATAACATCTGCAATATATTAAGGAAACATTTTCCAATGCTTAAGGCGGATGATGGGCTAGCTAATGTTATACCCAAAGGCTGCAGATACGCCTTTAGAAAAGGGAAAAGTATAGGTAATATTTTAGCACCCACTCAGTTGAGGCCAAATACACATACTCAAACCTCATCATGGTTAAGATACAAGGGCACATACAGGTGCAGTTACACACAGTGCAAAGACAGGAAGGATCTACTAAAGACAAAAAAGAAAACCGATATGAAATTTGAAGGTGTAACATTTATAACACAGTATAGCCAACAATATCATAACATCTGCAATATATTAAGGAAACATTTTCCAATGCTTAAGGCGGATGATGGGCTAGCTAATGTTATACACAGTGACAGGAGAGCAATTTGAACATCTATCTTGTCTAAATTGCAGAACCTCTTATGCAGTGTATCTCCTGACTTGTACTGAATGTGAAATTCAGTACATAGGACTCACGACGAGAGAAACAAGGGAAAGAATAAGGGAACACCTTACGAACATAAAAGCAGGCAAACTGACCACACCGCTAGTGCAGCATTTCAAGGAGAGGCACAACAGTAGTCCCCAATCCTTGAAATGGACCTTGGTTGAATTGGTGAGATGTAAATCAAGAGGAGGAGATAGAGATAAATTATTGTCTAAAAGGGAGGCATACTGGATACACAGACTAAGAACAAGGATCCCTTATGGATTAAATTCAGAGTTTGATCTCATTAATTTTTGGGAGTAATAATCCTTTGGCCTGTGTATCCAGCACCCTGAAGATTCTATTATCTTTGCATCATTATTTCAGTCTTTTTAACTAGGAAGACCCCTTTTTTAATCCCTGTGTCACTAAGAAGAAAGTGACTTGATAAGTGAGATTGAGAATCCCATAAATTTTAAACATGGTTTATAACCTTTTTTCTTCCATGAATCCCCTTGGATTGGATCAAATCCTCTATATATGTTTTCACATTAATTGGGAAGTGATCAAATTTGGGGCATGAAACTTAGGTTATAATTAAGGAATGAAACAGACTTACACTTTCTTTTCCCTTCCTTTTGTGTATTGGCAATTGTATTTGCATTTGTAATATCGCTATTCTGTATATTTGTATCTACTTTACAATGTCAACAAATGTATCAGGAAGCTGCAAATATGGTTATATGTATATACATATGTATTTGTTGTTTCATACTGTTAATGTAGGTATATGGGTAATTTTGAGCAATATTTAGTGAGCTTTACGGTCTTTAATCACTGTTTGGTCCAAGTTAGTATTAAACTTACTATGTGTCCATATATGCAATAAAGAGTTTAGACCTTAAAAGGTGTTTTTTGTTCCGCCCCAGGTAAAAGAAGGGTGTTACTATTTTTAACCTATTAGCTGGTTTTAATTGATATTTAAGGATCATTAAGGCAAGTGACTGCAGCTACGATTACGGCCCTTGGAGCCGAAACGCGTCAGCAAGCAGTCCCTGGGGTGGAACATACACCTCTCACTTGTCTATGGAATAAAATGTGTTCAGCGATGAACTTTTAATGTTTTCTTAAATAAAGTTTTTGCAACATCTATCAGCTACCAGTGCATACTTATATCCCTCTATTGCTATTGCCCTAAGTTAAACAGCTCTTTTACCTGTAAAAAAAAAATACAAATACCACCCAACAGTAAAAACAACCACCCAACCAACCCCCCAAAATAAAAAACCTAACTCTAACAAAAACCTAAGCTACCAATTGCTCTGAAAAGGGCATTTGTATGGGCATTGCCCTTAAAAGGGTATTTAGCTCTTTTTGCATTGCCCTGAAAAGGGCATTTAGCTCTTTTAACAAAAGCCCAAACCCTAAACTAAAAAAAAAACACCCAAAAAAGTTTAAAAAATCCTAACACTAACCCCTGAAGATCCACTTACAGTTCCTGGAGTCTGAATATCCAGGTGGCGAAAAGTCTTCATCCAGGTGGCGAAGTCTTCATCCATCCTGGCGGCATCTTCTATCTTCATCCAGGCGGCATCTTCTATCTTCATCCTGGCTACGTCTTCTATCTTCATCCGGCGGAGCGGGTCCATCCCGAAGACATCCGGCATGGAGCATCCTCTTCATATGGTCGCCATCACATACTGAATCTTCAATGCAAGAGAACCTTTTCAATATGGTGTCCCTTGCATTCCTATTGGCTGATTTGATTTTGGAAATTCAAATCAGCCAATAGGATGAGAGCTACTGAAATCCTATTGGCTGTTTAAATCAGCCAATAGGATGAGAGCTACTGAAATTCTATTGAAATTATCATCCTATTGGCTGTTTTGAACATTCAATAGGATTTCAGTAGCTCTCATCCTTTTGGCTGATTTGAATTTTCAAAATGAAATCAGCCAATAGGAATGCAAGGGGCATCATTTTGAATAGGCTCCCTTGCATTAAAGATTCAGTATACGGCAGCGACCGTATGAAGAGGATGGTCTGCGCCGGATGTCTTCAGGATGGACCCGCTCCGTGCAGCTGGGATGAAGATAGAAGATGCCTCCTGAATGAAGATGGAAAATGTAATGTTTTTTGGGTTTTTTTTTTTTTTATTAGGGGTTGGGCATTTCTTAAAAGAGCTAAATGACATTTTAAGGGCAATGCCCATACAAATGCCCTTTTCAGGGCAATGGGTAGATTCATTTTTTTTTAGATAGTAATTTTTATTTTGTGGATTTGGGGGTGGGGGTTTGTAATGTTAGTGGGTATTTGTATTTTTGTTTTGAAAAAAAGCTGATTTCTTTAGGGCAATGCCCTACAAAAGGCCCTTTTAAGGGCTATTGGTAGTTTATTATATATTAGGTTTCTTTTATTTTGGGGTGTATTTTTTTTAAAATGGGTATTAGAATAGGAATAATTGTTATTCTTTTGGAT
Source organism: Bombina bombina (assembly GCF_027579735.1). Classification (NCBI taxonomy): domain Eukaryota; kingdom Metazoa; phylum Chordata; class Amphibia; order Anura; family Bombinatoridae; genus Bombina; species Bombina bombina. The sequence continues at coordinate 139,520,945 of NC_069504.1, read as the reverse complement.
AATTCGTTAGTTATTTTGTGTAATTTTTTTTTGTTTTGGGGTGAGTTTTTCTTTTTAGAATAGCCATTTTTTTACTTTTATTGGGCAGCAAAAGAGCTGAATGGCCTTTTAAGGGCAATGCCCATCCAAATGCCCTTTTTAGGGCAATAAGTAGATTAGGTTTTACTTTATTTTTATTTTGTGGGTTTGGGGGTGGGCATTTTCATACTGTTAGGGGGTGTTTGTTTTTCTTTTGTAGAAAAAGAGCTGATTTATTTAGGACAATGCCCTACAAAAGGCTCTTTTAAGGGTCCACAAAAGGCCCTTTTAAGTTTAAATACAAACTTACCTGTGAAATAAAAATAAAACCTAAGCTGGCTACAATATAACTATTAGTTACATTGTAGCTAGCTTAAGTTTTATTTCACAGGTAAGTATGTATTATTTAGTATTATTTAGTTAATAATTGTAACTTTAATTTAGCTCTATTTTAATTATGTTAAAGTTAGGGGGTGTTAGGGTTACGGTTAGGTTTAGGGGTTAATATAGTTTAATTTAGGTTGTTGCGATGTGGGAGGCTGGTGGTTTAGGGGCTAATAGGGTTATTTAGTGGTAGTGATGTGGGAGGCTAGAGGGTTAAAAACTTTATTTAGTGTCAGTGATGTTGGGGAGCGGAGGAATAGGGGTTAATAGATGTATTATAGTGTCGGCTATGTTGGGGTGCAGGGGAATAGGGGTTAATAACTTTAGTATAGTGGCGGCGATATCAGGAGCGGCAGATTAGGGTAAATAGATTTATTTTGGTGGCAGCGATATCAGGAGTTAATAACTTTATGTAGGTGTCAGCGATGTCGTGAGCAGCAGATTAGGGGTATTTAGACATGGGGTTTATTTTAGGGTGTTAAACGTAACTTTTCTTTCCCTATAGACATCAATAGGGCTGCGTTACAGAGCTTTTCATTCCATGATCGCAGGTGTTAGTTTTTATTCTAACCCGCTCTCCCCATTGATATCTATGGGGAAAGCGTACACGAGCACGTCAAAACAGCGCTTGTATTTTGTGTGGTATTGGGCTCAACGCAACCATATTGCATGTACAAGCCGGCTGTTTAAAAACTTGTAATGGCAGCACAGTGGAGTGTGAAATAACGCAACTTTTGTTGCATTCGTTTCATACCCCGTTGAGCCCATAACTTGTAATCTACCTGATGGTGAGCAAATGGTAAGAGGCATATGTGTATAGCCACTAATAATCAGCTAGCTAATATAGTACACTGCTTTTGCTGAGTGCACCTTGGTGTGCTTTTTTAAACAAATGATACCAAGAGAAAAAAGTACATTTGATAATATAGGTAAATCAAAAAGAATCTTAAAATTGCGTTCTCTGTCTAAACAATGAAAGTATTATTTTGACTTGCATGTCCCGATAAATCTTGCGGTGAATTATAAACAAGAGAATTGTTGCATGATTTATTATATCTTTATACTCAGTAGCATTGACTCACTTAGAATTTGTAGGAAACTCTTAACCAAAAAAAGGTCTGTGGAATGTGTAATGATAGATAATTATATTGCTAATTAGGCATGGACAGAAATTTGAAATTTGGCATTTGTTTTATAAATGAATGCTGCATATGGTTGCAGGCAGTGTCATTCGGGTAGTTTTTATGCCAGATCCAAATCCAGATCTTTGTGTGTTGCACTTTGACAATCAAGTGCTGATAAAAACAAATAGTCTAGCACACAAATTATAAATTGTGGGCTGTGACTGTTGCTAATTAGCAAAATAATGATTAATATTTTCTCAGCATAGGAATATCACATTTCCAAAACCAAAAAAAAATCCTGTAATATGTTTTAAAATAATTTCTTATCTATACAACTGAGAAAAAATACTTTAATAGCCCTTAGGAACTTACAATTTACTTAAATTTTTACTGTTTTAAAATGTAAAAATAAATTTAAGATTATATTTAAAGCCCAATTATCTACTTATATGCAAAGTAATGTAAAATAAAGTAGTAAAGTGATTATTAACAAAATGTTTAGCCACAGACACTTTATCAAAGTAGCTTAGCCTGCAATAAGTGGTTATAATTGGAATATATTGTACTTTTTGCTGCAATTATAGCTTAAATTGTCATGTAATACAAACATCTTTATATAATTGTCAAATTAAGAAAAAATATGTTTTTAAAAATGGCTTATTTGTTTAATGGTAGAAATAGCAAAATTACCGTGAGCATGTAATAGTAAATCTATGTAAAGTAGCTTAGCAGATTGGAGGTAGCTCTTGTATGATAAGTGAACAAAAAGGTATGTGCATTCGGCTCATATCGGAGCTGCATTTTTTCTAGTGAAAGTAAAACACACTAAGGTCTGTGCATATCCAGATCTTAGTGTGTTTCACTTTCACAAAAATAAATGCAGCTCCGAAAAAAGCTGACTGCCATGAGCAGCCGCTTTCTTTCGTATTTAGGTCATAATGAATTATCTGAATGCATGCGCCTAGTGTGGAGTGATGGTAAAATAGGCTTTAAAAATATATGAAAAATCTGCAGCTTGAATTAAATACAAGATCAATTAAGAACAAACAATTAAAAATAAGCAACTGACCAATTACAAAATCAAAGCATGAAAGAGACGCATTAGTGGCCAATAAAACAGATCATTAATTGAGTTAACAGGAAGAAGCGTTTTGGCTTTAATTAAATTAAAAATGATGCTATTAATTGGGAGAAGTATTTGAATTAAAGGGATGTGTAAAACTCTGTTTTTTTACGATAAATTAAAAATAAGAATGTACAAACATCAACACAAAATTAAAACCCTAATCAAATAATTAAGGGCCAGATTACAAGTGAAGCAGTAATTATCACTCACCGCTTGCGGAAACTCCGCTAGAAGTACGTTTTTTGCGCACGTTGTATAAAGACCGTATTACGACGATGCACACAAAAAGATGAACTTACAATAATATTGCAATCACATTAATGTATTTTGCTATAGACATTAAATGGAACACAAAAAGTGAATATATATATATATATATATATATATGTTTTTTTTTAAAATATATATATATATATATATATATATATATATACCTATATATATGTAGATGATTATATATGGGTATAGATATATGCAGATATGTATAGGAATATCTATTTAAAAAATTTTCGAACATATTCCCTTATGTAAAGAACATTGGAATGTGAAATATTTACAGTAAATACATAGCTAAACACTTTATTAAAAACAGTTTATAAACATTTTATTCAAAATGAATATTGCATAATAATTATTTTAGTTTTCAGCTACTTAACTGCAAAAAGATCCAAAGCACTTAAATTCTGATCCAGACTTCACAGTACAGTCCAGCCCCAAAATACCAGGCAATCCCTCTCTGAACAAGAGAAATAGCAAAACCCCAGACGTACGTTTCGGCCTATTGTGGGCCTCGTCAGTAAGGTGCAGCCATATCCCTCTAGGCCAGCGGTCGCCAACCAGTGGACTGGTTGACCACGAGAAGATGTTGGTGGTCCCTGACACCATCGAGCAGGAATTAATCTTCTCTGATGGTGTCACCTTTTTTTGTGCCGCAACTCCATACAGTGCCTGGCTGGACATCAGTGAAAACCGAGAGAGGAGTTCAATTACAATCTCCCTACCCATGTTGCATAGTCCTGCGCAACTTGCGTAGCTCGATTGTATATTTAACTCCTCCTGCCCGGCGCTCTGCTCAGAGAGGTTGTTATAGTCTTGGCTTGAAATAGTGAAATTATAGTATATATAAAAAGAAAATATTAAAAAAAAAAGTTCTTATATTTTATTTATTTTCTTCCCTTTACCTGTCTCTTTGTAGTAGTTTTCCTAATTCCTTCAGATGGACCTACATCACTGTTTGTCTTCCTCCCCTCAATTATTTTATTTTTTTATTAAATATTAATTATTTTTCATTTTAATAATTTTCCAGCACACAAAGCCATTCCACCTGAATTTCATTAATTGCCATCCAGCAGATCAGCCATATCCCACCACTATTATAGTAATTGCCACTAACATCAGTTGTTGTTAGCTCACATCCATATTGAGAGCTTTCTGATGTAAACTTAATTGATGACTCCAACGTCTTTCCATGATCATAAGTAGTTTTGAACAATTCATAACTGGGGAGGCAACTTGGAAGTCTTGTGGTCCTTTTAAACACAATTCTTTTTTTTCCCACTTTCTGCCTCTTTGTTTCCAGCTCAAAAGTGGGCACTCACCCTTCATCTGTCATGTTAAAGTATTCTCTCAGTTCTGTCATTCAGTTAGTTAATTTAAAAAAATAATTCTTAAAAATGTGTAAATATATACATAATGTAAACTTAGCTATGGTCATACTAGTTATTTACAGTATGCGTGTATAAATATATATATATATATATATATATATATATATATATATATATATATATATATATATATATATATATATATATATACATACATACATACATGAATACACAAACACACACACATTATAGAGGTTTGTACCTTTTTACAAAAAATCATGTTAGTGGTCCACGGGATTCAAAAATGTGAGTTTAGAGATCCCTGAGGTCCGAAAGGTTGGTGACCCCTGCTCTAAGCAGACTAAGCAACAGGTCCACGTCTGGATTCCCGCATCACACTTAGGGAGACTTCCCTAAGTTTCATAATTTGCAGAAATAAAGAGAGAAGCGCTCAACCTGGGAATGAACAATAGCATAATAGCTTGTTCTGTGGCTAGTTACCACCCAAGAAGCAGCCTCTTTTTGCTCAACATGTGCCTTTCACAGAGAAGAACTTTCCCGAAGCATATCAGTCTGATCCTGACTTCACAGAGGGGGATTGCCTGGTATTGTGGGGCTGGACTGTACTGTGAAGTCAGGATCAGACTGATATGCTTCAGGAAAGTTCTTCTCTGTGAAAGGCACACAGAGAGGCTGCTTCTTGGGTGGTAACTAGCCATAGAACACGCTATTATGCTGTTGTTTGTTCCTAGGTTGACCGCTTTTCTCTTTTTATGTATGCAAATTATGATGCTTAGGGAAGTCTCCCTAAGTGTGATGCGGGAATCCAGATGTGGACCCGTTGCTCAGTGTGCCTAGAGGGATATGGCTGCACCTCACTTACACGGCCCACAATAGTCCAAAACGTACGTCTGGGGTTTTGCTGTTTATTTCATAGAGGGATTGCCTGGTATTTCGGGGCTGGACTGTACTGTGAAGTCAGGATCAGACTGACATGCTTCAGGAAAGTTCTTCTCTGTGAAAGGCACATGTTGAGCAAAAAGAGGCTGCTTCTTGGGTGGTGACTAGCCACAGAACAAGCTATTATGCTATTGTTCATTCCCAGGTTGAGTGCTTCTCTCTTTATTTATGCAAATTATGAAACATAGGGAAGTCTCCCTAAGTGTGATGCGGGAATCCAGAAGTGGACCTGTTGCTCAGTGTGCCTAGAGGGACATGGCTGCACCTCACTGACGAGGCCCACAATAGGCCGAAACATATGTCTGGGGTTTGCTATTTCTCTCGTTCAGAGAGGGATTGCCTGTTATTTCGGGGGTGGACTGTACTGTGAAGTCAGGATCAGACTGATATGCTTCAGGAAAGTTATTCTCTGTGAAAGGCACATGTTGAGCAAAAAGAGGCTGCTTCTTGGGTGGTAACTAGCCATAGAACAAGCTATTATGCTATTGTTTGTTCCCAGGTTGAGCGCTTCTCTCTTTCTATGTATGCAAATTATGACACTTAGGGAAGTCTCACTAAGTGTGATGCGGGAATCCAGACGTGGACCCATTGCTCAGTGTGCCTAGAGGGATATGTCTGCACCTCACTGGCGAGGTCCACAATAGGCCGAAATGATCAGCTGAGGTTGCTTCTCGGGCCTTTGGCTTAGATCAAGTGCAGTTTTCTGTGCTTGGTCTTGGTTGAAAGATTTGCTGCCTGGAGACCTGCTCTTCAGCCTGGGGTCCTTTCCCTTTGGGGTTTGGGCTTCTGCTGCTATTGGGGGGGTGGCTACTCCTTAGGCGTAGAGCAACTGGGTAGTAGGGCCGTCCCCCTTGGCCTTGTGGCATCGTCCCTGGACTTCAGCCACATGCTGCTTTTGGGGGGCCGCTCTGAAATCCAGCCTAAAGAGGCAATAGGGCAAATATGGCTACCAATGTGCCAAATGTTCCCCATACACTTCGGGTGTTGATTTCTGAGGACTTTCGAGAGAAGATTGGTTTGGCTCATGTCCAGCAGGTGGTTTTGGAGGGTGTTTTGAAAATGCAAAGAGCAAGTTTGCATTGTGTTCAGTTATTCCCTTCAAGAGGGATTTTTGATGTGGCTTTCACAGATAAGCATTATTTACAGACCTGCTATCAACGGACTATTGATATGGCTGCTGCTCCAGAGTTGGTTGGCATGAAATTTGTTGCCTGTGTGCAGAGGGAGAGAAGAATCCCGGTGACACTACATATGTACAACCCTTGGGTCACTGATGTGGAAATTCGTCTGTTTCTTTGTCGCTACTTTGATGATGTTCAAGGAGGTAGCAAGCTGAAGAATGAGTTTGGGACTTTCAATGGAAAGCGCAGGTTCTGGGTGCGGTTTGTGACAGATGAATTAGGTATTGGTGGAAAGAAACACCCTCCACAGACTTTCGCCATTGGTGGAAATAGAGGTTTCCTATACTATGATGACATGCCTCTTTTTTGCTGTAGTTGCAACCTGTTTGGTCACATTGCTGAAAATTGCCCAGGTGCCAGATGTCGAAATTGCAGTGAGGAGGATCATCTTGTTGCCCACTGTAGTAAACGCCAGACCTGTGGCCTCTGTGGTTCTTCAAGTCATCTGTGCAGGATGTGTCCTTTGATTATGTTGCAGGGGCTTGATAGAGTGAAGCCTTCCTATGCTGATGTTGAAAAAAAAACATCTACAGTTGCAGTTGAGCCATCTGTGAATTAGGAGGAGGTCTCTGATGAGGCATTGAACTCTATATTACCTCTTTTGTGTAAGAAATCTTCAGTTGGGGTCCCTGTCGGAGAGGTGTCTGATGCTCCTGTGGTGGTTCCTGTGGCTGAGAAGGTGGAGGAAGCCCAATCTCATCTTCAGGAGGTGGATCTTTCTACATCTAATGTGATAGCTGCTTCAGATGTTCTTGAAGCCCTGTTGCCCAATTCTGTGGATGATACTGTTGCTGTTCCTTGGACAGAGAATTTTTCCTTCACTGATTCATTTTGTGATGCTGCTCCTGATGCTGTTCTTGGTGAAGGGGAGAACATTGATTGGTCTGCTGCTGTGTCCTCTAGTTCTGAGGAGGATATGGACACTGAAGGGAAAAAATCTGCCTCCAAGCGGAAAATAGATTCGGATTCTGATGGATGGGAGAGTCCTGATTTGAATCTTCCAATAGTTAAGGGTGCAGATCCAGATACTACAAGTGATGCTGACTCTTTAATTTCAGAGTTTCCTTCTGTCTCTACTAAAGATGTTCCTTCTGACTCAAGCCAGTGTATAGGTGACTTTTCTGATGCCTCTTCTGTTGGTTATCTAGATAAAAGAGATGTGAACCAACTTGCTGAAGTTACTGCTTATGAGGCTGGCAAAGGGGAGCCTAGGAGGTCGGAACGTCACAGAGGCAGATTTAAAGGATCTCCTTTGAGTCCTAAGAAAAAGAATGGAAAGAAGAAGTCCTGATGTTATTTCTTTTTTTTTTTTTCTTTAATTTATTTTTGTGATGTTTCTGACCATTTCTTCCCTTAATGTCAGGTGTATGACAACTATAGCAAGGAGAGCTGCAATTTTTAAATTATTATCTGTATGTTCTGCTAATATTTTTTGTTTGCAGGAATGTGGTCTCTCTGAACATCCTAAATGTGCTGACTGGGAATATGGTCCTAAAGTATGGTCTTGTTCTTCTGATAGGAATGGGGGGGTGGGAGTTTTGTTTAAGGGGTTTAGTTTTTCTATCCTTAATGTAGTTCATATTGTCCCAGGTCGGGTACTTTTGGTTAGTTTTAGTTTTTGTGGGACTGTTTTTCGTTTGTTTAATGTATATGCTTCTCCAAATAGGGTAGAACGTTTGCTTAATTTTGAAACTTTAAAGTTTTTTCTGCCAGGTCGAGAGCCAACTTTTTTGGTTGGGGATTTTAATTGTATTATTAAGAATGGGGACAGAGAGGGTGGGAGTGATTGTAGGGTGGATAGCTCAGGGAAGTTTTTACTTGATTTGCTTAAATCTTTCGGTTTGAAGGATGCCTTCGGGTCTGTTTCTTTTTCAGGGGAGGGTTTTATTTTCTTTAGTGATAGTGGTGGGATAAAATCTCGAATTGATTTTTGTTTTTTTATCTAAATTTTTATGTGTTGATGATTTTTCTTTAAAGCGGATGCCCTTTACGGATCATGCCCTTTTGATGTGTAAGGTGAATTGTGATTTGAAGATCAAGTATGGTAAGGGTGTTTGGAAACTGAATGTGGATTTGTTAGAAGATGAGAATTTTAAGCGTCGGTTTGTTTGGATGTATGAAAGGTGGCGTGAAAGAAAATGTGATTTTAGTAATGTGCTTATGTGGTGGGAATGGTTGAAGGTGGAAATAAAGAGGTTTTTTATTAAGAAAGGCTGTGAGAAAGCTAGAATGGAAAGGGAGTTGTATGATAAATGGTATCTGAGGTTGTTGTATTTGTATGAATTGAGAAATTGTGGTATTGATGTGCATGAGGAAATTGCTGAAGCAAGAAAGATAATTAAAAAGTGTATGCATGAAAAAGGAAAGAAAATTGTTTTTATGGCAAGATTGGAGAAAATGGAAAAGGATGAGTCTTTTAGTAAATATTTTTTTTAAGAAAGCTTTTGAAGGAAAGACTGGTTTTGTTAGTGTTTTTGATAAGGTTGAGTGTGAAGTTAATGGTACGGATGGCGTTTTGCGTGAAGTTCATGTGTTTTACAGTGAGCTGTATAAATAAAAAACAAGAGATGTTTTATTGGAAAATGAGTTGTTGGAAAACATTGAGGTTAAGTTGGAAAAATATGATAATGATTTGTTAGAAAGGGATCTAAGTTTGGATGATATTGCAGAGGTTGTTAGGAGTTTTAAGAATGGGAAGGTACCTGGTTGTGATGGTTTGACTGTTGAATTTTATACTTGTTTTTGGAATTTGATTGGGGTTGATATGTTGGATGTTTGTAAGTTTGTTTTTAGAATGAATGTTTTGCCTGTTTCAATGAGGAAAGGTTTGATTGTTTTGTTATTTAAAAAGGGTGATAAGAGAGATTTGAGGAATTGGAGGCCAATTACGTTGTTGAATGTTGACTATAAGGTTATGGCAAAGGTGTTGGCAAATAGAATGCATGGAGTGATTGGTAAGGTTGTGGGTGAAGAGCAAGTGTGTGCTGTTCCTGGTCGTCAGATTTCTGAAAGTTTGTTGTTACTACGTGATGTACTGTGGTATGTGAGGGAGAGGATGAGGTCTGTTGCTGTTGCTATTGTGGATTTTGAAAAAGCGTATGATAGGGTAGTGCATGATTTTATGTTTCATGTTTTAGAACGTTTTGGTGTTTCTGGTAAGATTATTGGATGGTTTAAATGTTTGTATAGTGATATTGTGAGTCAAGTCCAGGTTAATGGTTTTTTGACTGAGGAATTTTGTGTTAAATCTGGAGTGCGTCAAGGATGTCCTTTGTCTCCTGTGTTATTTGTATGTGTCATTGAGCCATTATTAACTAGTTTGAGGAAGGATAAATTAGTTAGAGGTGTGAGTGTTCCTGGTAGTAATGGAAGGTGTTTAAAAGTGATTGGGTATATGGATGATGTGAGTGTGGTATGTGAGACTTAGGCTGGTTTGAGGAGGGTGAAAACTTTAGTTGAATGTTTTTGTATGGCAAGTGGTTTTAGAGTTAATTGGAATAAGTGTAAAGTTAAGGTTTTTGGTAATGATAGGGAGATTGATTCTTGTGGATGGCCTGTGACTGAAGGTGCAATTGAGGTGTTGGGTGTGAAATTTGATGTGGATTTGAAAGGCTTGGAAAGTTGGGAGAATGTTTTTGATAAAGTGAGTAGAAAACTTCAGTTTTGGTTTTTAAGGACTTTATCTTTGGAAGGAAAAATTTTAGTTATTAAATCGGTTTTGATCCCTATTATGTTATATTTGGCGTTAGTTTTTCCGCCACCTAAGAGGATTTTTCGGAGAATTTTGAGAGATGTTGTTGTTAAGAGTAAGAATGTTGGTGGTAAGGGTTTTCCAAATGTGGAGAGATTTTTGGCTGTGAAATATGTTAGTAGGTGTGTGGTTCTGAGTGGTAAGGATAGCATGGCTGGTTGTATGGTAAAGTATGCTTGTGGAAATGTTTTAAGACGATATGATTTATTTGAGATTGATAGAAAGAAACCGGTATGTTTTGCTGTTCCGTGGTTTTATGTAAGGGTGGAATGTTGTATTAAAAAATATGGTTTGGAGAATGTTAGTAGGGAGATGTGGTGTGCAAACAGAATGGTGTTGAAAATGTTGGAGAAGAAGGAAGGTCTTTAGTTGATTTGGGGTTTGAATGAAAATGAATGTGTGTTGGTATGGAAAAATGTGTGTAATAAGTATTTGATGAATAGGCAGAAAGATATTAGTTGGATGAGTTTGCATAAGTGTTTGCCAACAAGGGATTTTCAGAGAATGCGTTGTTTAGTGGCTTCAGAAGTGTGTCCTAGAGATGGTTGTTTTCAAAGCGAGAGTGTTATTCATTTGTTTTGGAATTGTGAGTATGCTAGGGATGTTTGGAGAAGTTTGAAAAGGATGATTAAGGATTTGACTGGAGTGCAGTTTTTTACTTTTAATATGATGATGTATGGTTTGTGTGGAAGTGGTGTGGAAAAGGAGAAAGCAAGATTGATATGGTTGTTGGCATGTTGTGTGAAGGAGGTGTTGTGGGATGTGCGTACTATTTTAATTTTTAAGAAAGAGGTAGTTACTGTAGGCAATTGTGTGGGTATGATCCGTGGGAAGTTGTTTTTGTATTTTTCTTTTGATAGGAGGCAATATGGGGAATTAGATTCTGAAGGCATCTGGAAGACAAAGAAGTGGAAGGATTGGATTATTTAGTTGTTTTTTTTTCCTCCAGTTTGTTTTTGTCTGTATTTGAAATATGTTTAATTTTATTTTGTGTGATTATTTAAGTTTAATGTTTGCATTTTGATTTTTTTTGTGATGACAAAAAAATTTGTCAATATTTCAGTTTTGTAACAAGATATATTTTGTTTGCATTTGTTATTATGATTTTATTTTGTATATATGAATATATGATTATTTTTCTAATAAAAGAATTATGAAACGTACGTCTGGGGTTTTACTGTTTCTCTCGTTCAGAGAGGGATTGCCTGTTATTTCGGGGCTGGACTTTACTGTGAAGTTAGGATCAGACTGATATGCTTCAGGAAAGTTCTTCTCTGTGAAAGGCACATGTTGAGCAAAAAGAGACTGCTTCTTGGGTGGTAACTAGCCATAGAACAAGCTATTAGGCTATTGTTTGTTCCCAGGTTGATCACTTCTCTCTTTTTATGTACTCACAATAAATCCCCTATTGCTATCGAGTAATGATTAACACTCCACTTGTAATCTGGCCCTAAGTATTGTTAAAAACAATAAAATATATTGTGTATCCATCAATTAGTTTGCCTTTTTGTTACCTCTGCTATTTATGTGTTACATTTGGATTGCATCTAGTATACATAAATATAATTTTTGTCAGACCTAACTAAGTGTTACAGAGTGACTGCTTAAAGTTACTCTAAACACAAAATACTTTTTTTATTTATTTCAAATATTTTTTATTGACAAAAATACTATGAATTTGACAACATTTTGAGAAGTGTAATAGTATTCTCCAATATTTTAACAGTAACTTACTAGAATTCAAGTAAACATGTAAAGTAAATCAGTTATCCTTTCGTTGTTCTAAGTTGAAGAATATAGACTATTTGAGCAAAACATTTACCCGCTATTACAAGTCCTTTAACATGAACCAATGTTAGATATAAATTCAGAGCTGGATTGATATTTGAATGTACACTATGATTTTTAGTAAGAGATACAAACTTCATGTAGCACATCCAGGCGGGTCAAGATGTGGTAGGGGATGGGAGGGGGGGAGGAAGGGAGGGGGTCAGACCTGGATAGGGAAGGGGGTGGAATGTGGCAGGTAGGTTGAGCACATGGGCATTTCCAGATATCTAGGTCCACTAGTCAACTTGTAGAGTATAAAATTTGGAATGGCAGGGCTGATGTGTTCTGGAGGCCTCATAATAATGAAACCAGGGTTCCCATATGGCCCAGTACAGCTCCTCTTTGTTTAGATTAGAGTAAAAACTTCTTTCCTTGGTGGAAAAAACCTGTATGCTTGTTATGACGTCTGAGATGTTGGGGGAAAATGATTGTTTCCATGTTCGTGCTATGGTAAGTTTCATAGCGGCAAAGATGAAGATGACCAGTTTAGATTGTAAGACGGGAAATTTAGCTGGGAAGAAATGGAGAAGCTGGTCTACGTGGCAAAATCATTCCCATTTTATCACATATATGGAAAACCTCTTCCTAGCAGGGCCCCAATGTAGGACCACTCCACCAAATATGTGTCAGGGAGCCAGGAATCAGATGAGGAGGAATGGCTCCGGGTTGCACAATTGTAAGACCGGTGAGGAGGCAGTGCACCGGCACTCACCTTGTCAAAAACATCTAGAAACTCTCGGTACTCCTCTGGCAATTGAGATACCGAAGAAGTGCACAAGACTTTAATTGGTTTCCGAAGACAAGTGTAAATACAATGCGGAAACCACAAAAACATTTTGGACCTGCGCCAGTCAAGACTGGGATTGTGCTTTTGAAGCCAGGGATAACCCAGAACAAGCAGAAAATGCGGAGAGTTTATCACCTGGAACTGGAGGGTTTGAAAATGGAGAGCCCCAACAGCCATGGATAACGAAGCAGTTTCGTGAGTAACGAATGCGGGCTGAAGAGCTGTAGGGGCCTGCCATCAATGGCCTCTATAGCAAGTGGAATGGACCAAGGCAAAACAGGAATGGAGTGCTTTTATACAAAAGCACTGTCAATGAAATAGCCCGCAGCACCGGAGTCAACAAGAGCCTGGGTTACTATGGAGGAGTCCACCCAGGAAAGGACAACCGTGACCAAAGGTTTCTCCTTTAGCGGTTCCATGGACAAGGATAAACCATCCAAGGTGGACCTTAGGTGTGAGTGTTTCCCGGCTGTGTAGAACAAGACTTCAAAAGGTGGCCCTGTAACCCACAATAGAGGCAGAGCCCCTCCCTCCTCCTAAAGGCCCTCTCCGCCGTGGAGAGACGCGTGAATCCCAACTGCATCAGCTCAGCAGTACCTGGTGACTCGGGACCAGGAGGCATGAGAGGAGAGGGAGGCATGGGTGGGAACGAACACGTAGGAGACAACGGAACAGGAGGCTTCGTGCTCCTTGAAAGAGGGCCTCTCACTTAGTCAGATGTAAATTAGAATCAAAAAAGACACCAATGCTCAAGATCTTCTGGTAAATCTCTGGCAGCAACTTCGTCTTTAATCATATCAGAGAGTCCAAGAAAGAAGGCGGCAACAAGGGCTTCATTGTTCCAACCTACCTCTGCGGCAAGTGTACGGAACTCAATGGCATACTGAGCAACAGATCTTGTACCTTGCTGAATGGACATGAGTCGTGTAGCAGCAGAGGAGGAGCGAGCTGGAACATCAAATACCCTTCGAAAAGAGGCCACAAATTCAGGGTAATTTGAAATCACAGGTTTATTAGTCTCCCACAAGGGATTAGCCTAGACAAGAGCTGTGTCAGAGAGTAACGATATGAGAAATCCCACCTTAGCTCTGTCAGAGGGAAACGCCTGAGGCATCATCTCAAAGTAAATGCCCACCTGATTCAAAAAGTATCTGCACTGATTAGGATCACCTCTATAACGCTGAGGTAGAGGTGCTGAACTGGACATGCTCCTGGTAGGACTAGGTGCAGCAGCGGAAACAGGAGCAGCCATAACTTGCGGGACACTTTGGTCCAAAAGTGCAGTGCGAGTCAGCAGGGTTTGCAGGGCTAGTGCAAATTGATCCAAGCGGTGATCCTGTTCATCCATCCTGGAAATTATGGCAGGTAAAGGTGGATTATTAGCACCATCAGGATTCATGGCCCTTGCGTAATGTCAGGGTGCCAGGAATCAGACTGAGACGAGAAGTGCAGAAATAATCATACCTTTATTAATAGCAAAAATAATAAAAAGTCCACAAGTCAAATACCAAGCCAGGTATCAAAACCAGAGCTGGTAGTCAGACGAGCCAAGTCAGGAGCCAAAGCGAGTAGTCAGACGAGCCAGAATCAGGAACAAGAAGAACAGCAGAGTCCAGGGATCAGGAACCAGGAGGGACGTCAGACAGCCAGGAAATACACAGGAGCTCTCACAAACAGGTCTGAGACAAGGCAAGGGCAAAGCATACTGAACAGATGCCCTTTAAATAATAACTGATGACATCACAATTCTGAGACTGCATCCTGTCTCACACGGATGATGTACACCAGTCTGGCCATAAAAGGAAGTGCAGGAAATGAGCAGCATCACACAGTATGCACCATAGTCAGCAAGAGAGGTGAATAAAATGGCTGCCAGCAGCACATGGCAAACAAAACAGGGAAAAAACCCTGACAATATGAAAATCAGACCCTCTTTCTCCACAGTTGCGGAAGCAAAGGGGAGACAGTATCTGGAACATCTGAGAAAGCCGGACAGGTGTGTAGTACCAACGAAGGAGTATTTTTTTTTTTTTTTTTAATAATATTTTTATTGAGGCAAACAAACCAATACAACAGAAGTAAAAAGAAGGATAACATCTCAAAATCAATAATACATGTCTATAGTCACACATCAATATATCATTAAGCAAGACATAGCCAAGGCACAATATTACCCTTCATCCATGCCTCTTATTTTAATAATTAAGCTCTCTAGCGTCTTCAATGCATTAGAGATCCTGTCATGGGATCTGATAGCTAGGGCCTATCTGAAGACAGATTACCAGACTTCCAGGAGTCCTCAGCATTAGTTAGGAAAAGTAAGTGGAGTGTAAGCTTTATCTAGTCATAGTGACACATGTAGGGGATTGTAGCCACAGGGGCCCTCAAAGGCCGTATTGAAATATAGAGAAATATTCTCTGGTACTATATGCAAGACATTCAAGTACTATGTTCCTAGAGCTATGCTGTGTCATAGGGAGTCTTATGGGGCATGGAATAATATTTCATAGTAGATATCCTGGGTAACCCCTGCCACAGTTAAGTAACACATAAGATGTATTCCACTCCTGTATTAAAATGATATTAGCAGAATGTTCTATAGGGTTTAGCTTATAGTGTTAAACAGCATGTTTAATATAGTAAAAATATGAAACGTTATGCATGGTATATACATACGTACACATGCACACATACATATACATCAGCATAATTAAATAACCTAGCATTCAGAACAGCAAGTAGAAGATAAAAGACATATATATAGCTAAAGTCATATGGTAGATTAAACACATTTGCATGGTAATAAACTCTAGCACATGACATATAATGTCACCCATCCAGGCTAGCATTCCTAATATAGCAGATACTACTTGTAGAGCTATATATCAGTTAGCATTACATCATAGATCATATTATGGAAAAACAGTGTACAATAAAGTAGGCAGAGCACTAATATATATCTGTGCCTCACTTCTTAAATCTGCTTAAGTGTATAGTACTAGAATCATACAACATATTGCACTTAGTTCCTTTATCTTAATCACTAAGCAGACATCCACATTTTATAAGTGACACCCATATTTGCGTGCTCACCCAACCAGAGGATTATATATGTAAATGTATGGATATATAGAGCATTTCCCAAAGCGTGTAAATTTGCAATCAAACCAGAACAGAGTGTGAAAGTCCAACCATATTACTTATAGCGTCCTGGGCCTTAACTTCAGACCTCACGATCATCATTAAAGTGCCCAAGTCTAGGACAAAGGCAAGATATTATATCAAGCCCTCCGGTCAAGGATTTCCACTGTGCTTGGAGCATCATCCGATATCGCCTTTCACAGGGGTATTAAGAGCCAATCTGGGAGCCGCGAGGCATAACAATGTCCCTAGCCCACTCCAGCTCTTACAGCAGCATGATCTCTGGCCATTTCTTTAATGGCAAACCATGGGGTTCCGATAGCAGCCGGGAGTAAGATCTGGGTCGTTTGCGCAAGCGGCAATTGTCCTCTGCCAATCTTAGCCATCTTGCCTCTTTCTCTGCCAGCTACTCTCTCATGGCCATTAGGTGTTGCCTCCGCTATCTGTAACGCTGCAACATGCGTGATCCAAGAGGCATCCAGCTCCGCCAAGTTGCCCATGAAAGCGCCAAAGAATAGGTTTTCAATATTACTCCTCTTTGTCTAGCAATCCGCGGATGGAAGATGTCAGGCCGCACTATAGTTCTCACTTTGTATGACCTCATGCGCTCTTTCTCCTCCTCCACTATTAGAATGAGGTTATCAAGCCGCTGACAGATACCTCTCCCAAAGTCTATAAACAGGTCTCGAAACATGCAATCGTTTTCCTCCATTGTTAACAGGCTTAAAATAAAGTTGAGTAGCAGAGGAGAATATACTTAATTCTCCTAATACCCGGTGCACCGGGGGGGTGCTGAGATTTCTTCTCCACGAGGGCCAGCAAAAAACCTCAGCGGTCCGGTCTGCAAGGCTCCTCAGTAATCAATAATAGTATTGCCCAGGTCAGCTAGCTTTGCTGTCTTATATACTGTAAATTGCTTTGTTGGATGGCCTCCATAAACTCAGAGAACACAGAGGTAAATACAGCTCTCAAACGGAGCTCTCAAATTTGCAGCCATCTTCGGCAAGAGCCCGGACACGCCCTCAACAAAGGAGTATTTTCATATACGATTCAATGGTATTTGCACAATGGAGGTTTTTTTTATTCAGTGTTATAGCTCTATGTAAGTCTTTGTCAGCAATGGCCTAGATAAGTGAAATTCCCAGGCCTTAAGTTGTCAAATTCTGTCGTTGTTGGTGGATGTTTGGATCATAGTATAATGGTGGGATAGGGTTTTGGGAATCTTTGTCTAAATCTTACACATTTTTTCCCAGGTGTTCAGAGGTGGAAGGTCAAATTTAGGAAAGCTCCAGGATATAAGTAAATTGTGTAATCTAGAATATTCAAATGGAAGCCATGGGAGTGGTTCCTGAGTTATAGAATCCACTCCGTGCAGAGGAAGTAATGTGTCTGTAGGGTAAAGTTGAGAAACTTGTTGTAGGCCCCACTTTGCCCAATGCATAGTGTGCATGTCTGGGAGTGTAGTTAATAGGCTAGGAATAGAGTGTAGTGGAGATGTATTTCTGAAAGATGTCTAAGAGAGTGCCAAGCTTTTAGGTTATCTTGGATAATTCCATTATGCCTAGAGCCCTCTGAGAAGACATTGAGAACCCTCCGGGTGTTATGAAGTCCCTCTCTGCCAAACATGAAGCCCACCTGATCAGGCTTTACAAGGTTTGGAAGCAGGAGCCTAAGACTATTGGCCCAGAGTTTGGCATATAATTTAACATCAGCATTTATCAGCGAAATTGGCCGATAGCTACTACACTGGGAAGGTTCTTTGAGAGGCTTCGGTATAGGTATTATAATCGCTTGTAGGAACTCTTTTCTTAGGGAGCCAGTTTCATGGGCCTCGGCGAAAACCTTTAGAAGGATATTACTTATGTCTGATTGGAATGTTTTGTAGAAAGCAGCTGGGAACCCATCAGGACCTGATGCTTTATTGCTCTGAGTGAGTTTGATGGCAGATGTGAGCTCAGATGATTTGAACGGGGTGCCAAGTTCCTTCCTGGCTGATGAGAACAGTGATGGAAGATTGAGGGACTTCAAAAAGGAGGTAATAGATTGAACTGTGGCTTCAGTTTTTGACATAGAGGGTTTGAGATTGTAAAGGTTAGAATAATACTCAACAAATGTCTCACCTATGTCTTTGGGTGAGGTAACTACTCTGTCGCCTCGCATTATGATCAGGATTCTGGCTGCAGCTGTTCTGCCACGTAATATATGGGCCAATAGGGTTAAAGCCTTATTTCCTTGATAATACATTATTTGTTTGAAACAGGAGTATGCCTCTCGTATCCTTTCAAGCTCTTTATCTGCTAGCTGGGCCCGTACCACCTTGATTTCTTCAGCTAGTTGTGAAGAAGGTGAGGTTTTATTTGCCTGTTCTTTAGCTCTCAAGGAAGTGGCCAATAGTCCTAATGGGGCACCTATCAGGGATCAAGTAGCTGCTTGTGCTCTAATGCACACTCCTCGGATGTAATCCTTAAGAGACGTCCAAATCATTTGATATGGCATCTGTGGTGTTTCATTTATCCTAATAAATTACAGTAGAGAGGCCTGAAGGGAAGATATGAACTCCTGATTGTGTAATAGCTTTATTGGAAGTTTCCAGCTCGGTCTGGATGTTTTTGTCAAGTCCGTGGAGAGGGTGAATAGTAGGACATCCTGATGGTTATTCTGTTAAGAGCCCAGGAGTCAGTAAACATATAGTCCAGTCGGGAGTATGAGTTGTGTGGTTTGGAAAAGTAGGTGTAGTCTATATGAGTTTGGTGCAGGGTCCTCCATATATCATAAAGGTTATGTTGAGTTATATGCTGCCGAAACTTGGCAGCAGTGTTTATAGTATAGACGTCAATTTCTTTGCCTTTTTGTCTACTGTTGGATCACATACCATGTTACAGTCCCCTCCAAAGATCATGGTACCTGTTTTGATCGGTTCTACGTTAGATAGGATGTCTTTTACAAATCTAGGTTGGCCCTGGTTGGGGACATATATGTTGACTAGTGTGTAAAGCGAGCCATTAAGTTTACAAATGAGTATTAAGTATCTACAATGGTCATCTGTCTCCTTGTAAATAAGTTCTAGGGTAACAGATTTATGAACAATAATTGCCACCCCTTGGCTTAAACTGTAAACTGACTGTAAAGGAGAAACAAAATATGGTAGGATAGTCAGAGGAACTGTACGGGTCTTGGTTTGACATGAGCCAATGTGTTTCCTGTAAAAACACAATCTGAGCCTTTAAGGACTTCATGAAATTAGTTAACAGACTTCTCTGGTATCAAGGGTAGCGAATGTAATAAGTTCAGGGGCCCAATCCATGTTAGGACTCTGGAGTGGATGGAGGAGTTGGTATGGGAGGTAGTGGGAGGGCAGGGATGGGAAAAGGGTAGGGTCCGAGGTGTAGGGAAATATGTGGTACTTACCCCGCCCGGATATGCTTTATATACAGCAAACTATATTCGAAGCTCTTTACACAGAATGAACCCGCCTGGATATGTCTCATACACAACAGTCTATATTTATATATGTAAATTCTTTACAAAGGATGAACTGAGAAGAAAAAGAGCAATTCTGTAAGCACTTGTATCAATGTAGCAGAAATACCAGTAACATGTAACACTAAACACGAGGAACACCACATAAAAACTGTACTTAATTTAAACATAAAAATTCTCAATTATCAAAATAGAATTATATTAACTAGATAACAGAGTAGGCAGCTGGGGTAGCCGCTAGTTGAAGAGGGTTACCTATCAATAGGAATAATCTCTTCGGACCCCGTAACAGGGGACAATACAAATAGTATTAATATAAAGGGGGGGGAGGATGTTAAAGTAACGTAACCGTGTAAGACTATAAACACTTTTGCAGGGGAAATGAACTTTAAAGTTGTATTCTTGTATCCTTAGTGTGGGTATATGGAGAGATGTATCAAGGTAGGTGGTGACTGTCCCTGTGGAAAGTGGGGCAAGTGTTGAAAGTTAATTATAATGTGACTCAAAAACCTTTTCAGATGTCGCTGCGGTTTCTGTATATTTGGGGATGGTTCTGGTGAGACTATATCTCCGTGAGTACGTAGATAATGTGGTGTTATCAAAACAGGTCTATTCGGCTTCTATCTCTCCACATGACAAATTTTGGATATCACTTCACATATCTGTTAAGGGGTGTTAGGTCTATCATGGGTATGCAGTAAGTCTAGACTAACAACTTTTTTTTTCCTCCCCCTCCAAAACTAATTTTTCAATAGAAAATAGGCCCCACGTGACTCTGCGCCCAAGCAAGAACAGGAGGAGTGACCAGAACAAGTGGGTATTAGGATGTACATTTAACTCATCCCAGTCGGGCAAGAGACGGAGCCACATGTGTCCACAAAGCCAGACAGTCATAACATGTAATTAAGCACAATTGAATAACAATGTTGATACATCTATATTACAAATCAGTGAGGTAGGTGTAGTCCAGACATCAGGTAGAGGTCCTCTGTGGTAAGGGACACCAGTCAGGAGCTGAATGATGAAGTTTGGAGGCTGGAATTGGTCTAGTAGGTTGTTCTGTAGAGGGTGAGATCCCCCATTCCTTGAGAAGACGAAATCCTTCCTGTGGAGCAATAATAGTATGGGTATCGCCATTTCTAGTGACGATCAACTTGGTGGGATAGCCCCAGCGGTATCGAATATTCTCAGTTCTCAGGGTCTGTGTAATGGATCTAAATGACCGTCTTCTTTGGAGAGTATAGCTGGAGATGTCAGGAAACACAGCTACTTGTTGATACTTGGCCGGGAGTTGTGACTTATTGGCCAGTTCACGGAGTATGCGCTCTTTGTGGGTAAAAAAGTGTACTCTGGCAGGAACATCTCTGGGCTTGTCCTGAGAGACAGTTCGTGGCCTGGCAACTCGATGGACCCTGTCTAGAATGAGACCAGGTGGGTCTAAGGTAGGTAGAAGGCACTTACACAGTTACAATACATAGGATTCCAATTCTGGAGGGCCGATGTCTTCTGGGACCCCTCTGAACCTCAAGTTATTACGCCTGGATCTGTCCTCTATATCAGCTAATTTGAGCTCTAGATCTGAGATTTGTACAGATAGGTTCTGTGAATATGACAGTAGATTTGCATTGTCCACTGCCAGATCTTCATGTTTACGCTCAAGAATTTCAGTGCATTCTCCCAAAACAGCTATATCTCTGCGTAGCTCAGCTGTAGATCCTTTGATCTCTTTAGTTAGGGTATCCTGCAATATATTCATTCTTCTGGTCAGAACTTCTACAATATTGGAGGATAAGGAATCAGCTGCAGGTGATTGAGAGTCCATGCTGTTTTCAGAGTAGTTGGAGTCTAGCGCTGTATTAAAGTCTCTGACTAATTGGTTCCTCGGGAGCGGTTAGTCTTTGAAGT
Source organism: Bombina bombina (assembly GCF_027579735.1). Lineage (NCBI taxonomy): Eukaryota > Metazoa > Chordata > Amphibia > Anura > Bombinatoridae > Bombina > Bombina bombina. Next base: position 139,499,651 of record NC_069504.1, on the reverse strand, counting down.
GGTCTGCTTCTTCAGAGAACATATATGTGGATCCATAGAACACAAGGAGATGTAACAAAAGTCCCCCTAGTGTTGGGTGTATTTTACACAGTCATGTTGAGAGGCTGCTGCCTAGAGCATTAGTAGAAAGGGGTGATGAAGATCACTGTGGGTTATCTCTAACTGTGGCTATGGTTTATAGTCAGATAGGCCCATAGGTAGCAGATAATTGTTGTATGCAGGTTTTTATTAGATATGATCCCTTTTACTCCCTGTTGATTGAAAGAAATATAGATCTCAGCGTGTCTGGATCCTGAACAGCATAAGGTTATGTCTCTTGTATAAGTAGTACAGGATGCTGTTTCTGTACTGCCTAATTAGCCATGTGTTTGAGTTTGACACGTGGTTGATAGATCAAGACTTGCTGACCGGTACACCCCAGTTCTGAGCAGTAAATAATAGGTTACCTTGTAGAAAAGGTGATTTATTGGCCCAGGGCACCTGTTCAGTAAGAGGAGCCATTTAATGATAAAAGTATGGATAAGTTGCAGGCCTGTAGATCTGGGTCTAGTGTTGCACAGCTCCCTTAATATGTGCTTAGATATAGGATATCACCTGGATCTCTAGGGAGTAACTTTGAACAGGGCTTTTTATATTTTGTTTTACTTTTTTGTTTCTATTGTTTAGCGGTATGTTCAGGCGAACAGGGCAGTTATGAATTGTCCTGCATGTTTAAAATAGCAGAATTATAGTAACCATATTGTTATGCTAAATACCTTAATAAAAACCTTTGATTAAAAAAATAGCAGAGTTAAGTGCCTCATATATCCACCCCACTATATCAGCTCAGCTCTATGTCCCTCCTAGTGCCCTCCGCTTGTCAGCAGCTCACATGGGTCTCTTTGGGATCGATGCAGTGTTAAGCACCTCATATATCCAGCCCACTATATCGTCTCAGCTCTATGTCCCTCCTAGTGCCCTCTGCTTGTCAGCGGCTTACCTGGATCTCTTTGGGATCGAGGAGGGTATATTGATGGCTTTGATGCCTCCAGAGCACCTTCCGGTATATGTCACCGGCTTCTTCTGACGGACTTGGAGGGTAACATTTCCTGATCTGTACTAGGCGGTTGCTTGATTGCCCCTGTGTCTGCAAACGCTCCGGAGTGGAGCCCCGATGCTCCGGAGTGTGGAGGTGAGTGGCTGGGTCGATGCAGAGGCTTCCGGAAACTGAAGGGTCGTCTAGTAGGGAGTGCCTCACCGCTTCACTCCGATCTCAAGTTGCAGGGATGAGCCATGTTGGCTATTAGGGTTACCAGCTCCTCCAGGGATCAAAGCTGAGTAAGAAGAGGGCGTTTGAGCTCAAATCCTTAGCTATAAGGCTACGTTTCAATTGTATAAGGCCCAGAGCTCTCTCCTCCTGTGACTGATCAATATGGCGGTTAGCTCCGCCCCCCAACTAAATACTTTTTATTAGGCTTGTGCATTCAGAAGTTTCAGATGCCTCCGAATGCAGAAGAAGGTGATGCAAATCGAGATCTTAGTGTGTTGCACTTTCACAAGCAGAAATCCAGGTCTGAAAAGAGTTGAACTCTGCGTGCGGATGCCTTCTTCCGTATTTAGAGGCATCTGAAACCTCAGAATGCACAGGCCTACTTTTTATAAGCCTAGTATTGGAGTTATTCCCCACCTCCCTCTAGTCATGAGTGCCACCATGTTAAAATCTAGCTTCCATGACATTTCAGTGCTAATGTGTTTGTACATGTGCAGCAACTCTCCTTCAGATACCTGCAGTGTCACCTAGGATCCAAAATGGCAGCACCCATAATTAGAGGGAGGTGCATGAAATGTTAAGTTTCTCTTTAAAAAGTCATAAGAATTAAAATGTTACCTTTTTGACTTAGTAGATCTTATAATAAAAATGTTTTAGCCTTGAGAAATCCGCAATTTTCAGAGCTAAATAAGTTTAAAAGGTGGAGAAATAAATAATGAAAATGTATTGCATAGTTGTTTCGTTATTCATAACTACAATTTTATATAAAAGCTTCAATAATTTTATTGGCGGACTGGGAATACCCTTCATAAGCTTGAAAAGAAAATACATATTTATTCAAAAAGTCAATTTATACATTTATACGTTATATCCTGTGTTGCATCTTAAAAAGATTATTTTCAAGCTGCTAATTTTTTTGTAATTCCTAACCTTGTGTTGAAGTAATTACTGTTCAGTGAAAACAGAAAACGGTTGTTTTTTTCTTGACTTTGTTTTTGAAAGCTTTTATGATTCTATTAGATCAGAAGATTTTACTTCAGCTAATTTTTTAAGCAAAACATAACACATTTAAATGCTGGGGTTAGGCTGCCGAAAATATGTTCGCATCCCATAGAAAGTATTAGAAGCCGTTAAGCGATAACTTATACCAGGTTTCCAATGAAAGCAGAAAACCATTAATACACTGTCGGAGGCATTGAAGCAGTACATATTACATGTATTAATAAAGTGTAAAATATGTAATAAAAATAGTATTTGCTTATAGTTAAAAATTATGTATTATAAACAAGTGTCTCTGTTTTTGTTTCTCTTTAGAGGTGATCACAGACATTAAACGTAGATTTTATAGTGTAAGGTCGAGTTACCATAGCAACTATTTGATTTTCAAGAAATCTGATTTTGGATGGAAGAGTTAACACAACATTAACTTACACCTACATGAAAAGAGCGACTGCATGCAATGCTCAAAATTTTGCAATGTAAACCTGGTACTAAAATTGGAGCCATTTACTACTTTTAGCTGTCGGCCACTTTGGTAGCTTATGGCTCCATTTTGTATGGTTCAATGGAAGTGAGCCCCAGGGCCATTTTTAACACAGGGCAAAAGGGGCAGCTGCCCAGGGCCCAGTCTTTGTTGAGGGGCCCAAGAGTCCTAAAAACTAAAGAAAAACAAAAAACAAACAAGCAAAAAATGTTTTTGTTTTATTTTGGTTCATACAAGACTGCTGATGTCATGTGACATTGGGAGCACGCACAGTAAGTCCTAATACTGTCACAGTCAAAAGATCTCTGCTTATATTTATTTGTGAGAAGCTGTGCCAGACCTTATCGGTGTTATGTGACATGCCAAGCTATTGCCATGTGCTGTTTTAGATGTGCACTGTACAGCACTGAATGCTAAGCCCTAACTCGGCATCCAGCCATTCCCACTGCATCAGAAAAGGTCCTGCTGAGGTTACCACTGTTACCAGGTAACAGATCTGGTGGTGGGGTTTGTTTCTGGGTAGGGCTGACTGTAGGTGCATGCAGCAGAAAGCTAGAGCAGCAGTCATGTGAGGATTTGAGCATCTGTGCAGCTGCACACACTGCTCTCTTCAGTCTTGAGGCTGTGTGACTCGTATCCATGCAGTCTTAGGCAGACAGCATCCAGTCTGCTGGTCCCCTTAGCCCTGCTCTTTCTGCTGTGGCCCTAAGATCAACTAACTTAAGTTTGTTAGGGGAACAGTGCTTTGTAGAAAGGCGTCAGTGGGAAGAATAAGTGAGTGCACACATGCCAATGCCCCATGCAGCATCATCTAGTGCAGGGTGAGAGGGAACTTGTTCCTAGCAAAGAAGTGACATGTGCTGTTGTGGCTGATGTATAGTGTCATGCTGATACTTCACACATTAAGGCAAGGTTTATTTTTATAGGGTTTTTATCTCTCTGTCAGATTTTACAGCTTCCCATAGTAGTTCTGCTGTTCCAGTCAGTAAACTTATATTTGTCTGCACCTCCATGCTTCCTCCTCAGTCTTCACCTTGCTTTGCCCCTGTTGGCTGCCCTAAATCTCTTTAACCAACTAACCTCACACCAGAATCACATTCAAAAGCATATAAAATGAATCCACAGTGGAGGAATATATATATTTATTTACTTATTAGTACTGCTTAGGTCCAGTTTCACATATTGCAATTTATTTCATTTTTTAAAAATGATTAATAATTTTAAAAAAATATAAAATAAATGAATTTTGTTGTTTTTTGGGATGTTGGGGTGGAGAGCGAAATTGCATGGGGGGGGGGGGCAAGAAAATGTTTGCTCAGGGTCCAGTCAATATTAAAGATGGCCCTGGAGAGCCCTAATACTGCTAAGTTCATGTTTACATTTTAACAGTGTTAACAATATTCTTGCAGGTAAAGTCTGAATCATGAAAATTTAATTTTGACTTCTGTCCCTTTAACTGTGATATTATAGTTACTGCTGCTAACAGGACATTTATTAACCCAAGAGAAACTAAAGTTGTTTTAAAGGGATAGTAAAGTCCAAATTAAACTTTCATGATTCCGATAGGACATGTAATTTTAAACAACTTTCTAATTTACTTTTATCATCAATTTTGCTTTGTTCTCTTGGTATTCTTAGTTCAAAGCTAACCTAGGTAGGCTCATATGCTAATTCCTAAGCCCTTGAAGGCTGCCTTTTATCTGAATACATAAGATTGTTTTTCACAGCTAGAGGGCACTAGTTCACGTGTTTCATATAAAAAACATTGTGCTCATGCACGTGGAGTCAGCACTTATTGTCTGAAATACAAATCTGTCAAAAGATCTGAGATAAGGAGGCAGTCAGCAGAAGCTTAGATACAAGGTAATTACAGAGATAAAAAGTATATTTCTATAATAGTATTGGTTATGCAAAACTGGGGAATGGTAAATAAAAGGAAAATCTCTATTTTTTTAAACAATAACAATTTTGGTGTTTACTATCCCTTTAAGTAATAATTCTGCTATTGTGGGTTCTCATTTTGAACAGTGTAAATAGAATAATAAACTAGATGTTTAGCAATAATATTGCAGATAATAGTGTAGGGTATTATATAAACTTTGTCACACAAGGAGAAAAGGGATGACGATGGCAATACTGGAATTGTTGCCCTAATAATTATAATCAATCCCAAACAGTAGGGGGTACCATAATCAATAACTAGAGGGCGGGTGCTGTACATATGTGGAGAGAAATATACGAAACGGATTCAGTACAGGACTGAACAAGCAATGTACATGGATAGCACTCAACAATTAGATAAGCATATGTCAATATTAGATACAGGATAGAAAGGATCCAAGCAAGAACATTCTGTCTGCATAGAGACGTTTAAAACTTAACTTTTATTTCACAATAAAAACAAATTGAAATGATACACACAATTAAAAACACTGTAACAAGAGGGGCCCCCCAAGGTAAGAGGATAAAGGTACTGCTCCAGGTAGCAGTGGGGCAAGAATGTGTGGGTACCCGGTACAATGTAGGTAAATTATAATATAGGTCTCCTCCAACAGCCACAGAGCGTATGGACACACCGACTGGGGAAGGGATCCAGATATCTACCCAGACATGGGATTAAAGTAGTGTGGTTAAATCTAAGATAGAAAAAGATTTACCAAATGCTCAGAAGTGGGGTTTGGGGTACCAAACAAAAGCTAACTCGGTTGATATTAAATAGCGTGAGGGTGAATCAGTGTAACTGAAAAACCGTCCTTATAATCCGATTAGAGTTTACAAATATATGAAGTAAATAATATCCCTGATAGTCAGTTGTATGGCCTAAAGTGAGTCAAATAGCACAAGTTATTTGGGTGTGAATCTATATATTTATAAACGTGATGGAGACAGTAAATATTTAGTATTTAACAATATTACCTGCCCACTGAGGGTATGTATCTACTGGCAATATTCAAATCACACAGTGCCCAAATACTAGAACAAAGTATATATCCTGGTAATTGATATTTCAGATCTCCAACCATCTAAGTATGATCCTATTGATTGAATTGCACATCTGGTGGGGTATAATAGTAGGGTACAATGACTACACCCAAAAGGAGGTGGATTTAATATTCTTAAAATCAATATTTATGGTACCACATAGATTGGGTTAGCATGTATTAATATATAGACCCTGGATAGAGGAGGTGCAGTAAAGATAAGACCAATCCCTTACACTAGTACCTAAAGTAAGGATATAACTTATAGCTGTTGGCTATGAATGTAACCGCTAAAAGGTAGTTGTATTATTCTGTAGGTACAATACCATAGACAACTCAATAGGTATACTGTAGTTTTGGACGACACACAACCCACTCCCAATTAGTTTAGGGGGATAACTAGTAGTCAAGATTTTTCTTATAGTAGAGATTTACCCGTAGCAATTAGCTGTACATGTAATTACTTAGAGGTGATGGTATATCACTGTGGGTATTACACCATAGAAAGCTGAGTAGGTATATTATTAATATTTATATGCAAGTTTTTGCTATAGTGAATAGGCGATTTAAGAAACAATACATTTTATTTCAACTAAACAACAATCAGGTGTGTTTGGTGTGACTGTATTTATTAGAAAGCACAAATCCCTCTCCCAATTGGTTTTGGGGGGGATCATTAATATTCAGGAGATCCAGCTGTATTTGCACGTGTGCAATTTAAATTCTATCTAGTATAAACCTTAAATAAAATATCTATATATATATAGAGAGAGGAATGCAGTGTCAAATAAATCAATTTAACAGTCTGCCACAGTTGTCATGTGACTTTAGGAATAAGTATAATTAAACACCGCCTAGCTCTCCCCACTCTAAAGTGATACCACTGAGTATCTTCATGTATATTTCTCTTAATTATCTAAGATTGTATAGTTCAAAAATTGTAATTAATTTAATTAGACACTAGGCAGTGTGAGAGCGTAAAGGTTAAACCTTATAGTTAGCAAATAAAGTTTCTAATGGTACTCCCAAAGGAGTATTGGCTGGGAGATTTTTACCAAACAAGATTAAAGATAATATTACCTATTATACCGTCCTGTCATTGACAGGAAACATTACAAAATAGCAAGTACCAAAGATACCGGAGCAGAACTGAAGTAATATTAGAGGGACTACCAAATAGTGAAAAGTCAAAATAAGTTTACGGAACTATAGGTAGACCCACGAGGGCCGTTACAGCAATTTTAAAACACACAACCGGAGAGGGACCTAAGCGTCCCAACTCCCCCTAACATGTTTCGCAAAAGAGCTTTATCAAAGGTGGGGCGGCCGGCTCTAATGCAGACATTTATAGGCTGAAGTGTTCGTTACGTCATGGTACTCCCTCAGCGGTGATAGGAGAAGTGTATAGTGCTAGCTCATTGGTTCTGCTGGGGGGCGCGGCTGACCAATCAAATGATCAGTTTAGTGACGTGTAAGGACGTTTCCATGGTAACAGTGTTAAACAACAACACTGAAGAGAAACACAGACTGATAATCGGGTAAATCCCTGGATCTAACATCCAAGCTGATCGAATGTACACTCAATATAGCAAAAAGGAGGATTTGCAATCACAGTTGGACCGGTCAGTTCCCTGCTCTCACACCGATCTAGGGATAAAATATTCATTGGTAACTAACAGATTTATCGTAAGGCACATTATAAAAACCGGCAAGCTGTTACAGGTCACAGATACACGTGTAATAAATACAGTCACACCAAACACACCTGATTGTTGTTTAGTTGAAATAAAATGTATTGTTTCTTAAATCGCCTATTCACTATAGCAAAAACTTGCATATAAATATTAATAATATACCTACTCAGCTTTCTATGGTGTAATACCCACAGTGATATACCATCACCTCTAAGTAATTACATGTACAGCTAATTGCTACGGGTAAATCTCTACTATAAGAAAAATCTTGACTACTAGTTATCCCCCTAAACTAATTGGGAGTGGGTTGTGTGTCGTCCAAAACTACAGTATACCTATTGAGTTGTCTATGGTATTGTACCTACAGAATAATACAACTACCTTTTAGCGGTTACATTCATAGCCAACAGCTATAAGTTATATCCTTACTTTAGGTACTAGTGTAAGAGATTGGTCTTATCTTTACTGCACCTCCTCTATCCAGGGTCTATATATTAATACATGCTAACCCAATCTATGTGGTACCATAAATATTGATTTTAAGAATATTAAATCCACCTCCTTTTGGGTGTAGTCATTGTACCCTACTATTATACCCCACCAGATGTGCAATTCAATCAATAGGATCATACTTAGATGGTTGGAGATCTGAAATATCAATTACCAGGATATATACTTTGTTCTAGTATTTGGGCACTGTGTGATTTGAATATTGCCAGTAGATACATACCCTCAGTGGGCAGGTAATATTGTTAAATACTAAATATTTACTGTCTCCATCACGTTTATAAATATATAGATTCACACCCAAATAACTTGTGCTATTTGACTCACTTTAGGCCATACAACTGACTATCAGGGATATTATTTACTTCATATATTTGTAAACTCTAATCGGATTATAAGGACGGTTTTTCAGTTACACTGATTCACCCTCACGCTATTTAAAATCAACCGAGTTAGCTTTTGTTTGGTACCCCAAACCCCACTTCTGAGCATTTGGTAAATCTTTTTCTATCTTAGATTTAACCACACTACTTTAATCCCATGTCTGGGTAGATATCTGGATCCCTTCCCCAGTCGGTGTGTCCATACGCACAGAGGCTGTTGGAGGAGACCTATATTATAATTTACCTACATTGTACCGGGTACCCACACATTCTTGCCCCACTGCTACCTGGAGCAGTACCTTTATCCTCTTACCTTGGGGGGCCCCTCTTGTTACAGTGTTTTTAATTGTGTGTATCATTTCAATTTGTTTTTATTGTGAAATAAAAGTTAAGTTTTAAACGTCTCTATGCAGACAGAATGTTCTTGCTTGGATCCTTTCTATCCTGTATCTAATATTGACATATGCTTATCTAATTGTTGAGTGCTATCCATGTACATTGCTTGTTCAGTCCTGTACTGAATCCGTTTCGTATTATATAAACTTTGTCTAAAGCACCATGAAATTAATTGTAATTTAATGTGTTTCTGTTTTTTTTATTTTTTTTTAATTTTTATTCAGTTAGTAATCTTACAATATCGATAACATATAAGTAAACTGTTAACCATGGAATTAACAATTGCACATACACATATATCCTAAATGGAGGTTCATGAAGCTCTTAAGAGATGTCTCAGGCTAATAGGTCCTTTCATTCGTGCTGTAATTTGTGAAGCTGTAAGTCTCTGAAACCCCCTTCAAAACATATGCCCCCTCTTTCATCCGCATTGGGTGTACAAACCTTTTTTAGATGCAAGGGAAATGTTTTTGGGTAATCAATGATAATCTAAGTAGTGGTGAGCGTCTGGCTTTAACTGAACTTCTTAATTAAAAAATTGCGGCTAGATTTAGAGTTCTGCGGCCAAAGGGGTGCGTTAGCTACGCATGCTTTTTTTCTCCCGGACCTTTTAAATACCGCTGGTATTTAGAGTTCACAGAAGGGCTGCGTTAGGCTCCAAAAAGGGAGCGTATAGCATAATTTACTGCCACTGCAACTCTCAATACCAGCGGTGCTTACGGACGCGGCCAGCTTCAAAAACGTGCTCGTGCACGATTCCCCCATAGAAAACAATGGGGCATTTTGAGCTGAAAAAAAACCTAAAACCTGCAAAAAAGCAGCGTTCAGCTCCTATGGGGAAACACTTCCTAAGTCTGCACCTAACACCCTAACATGAACCCCGAGTCTAAACACCCCTAACCTTACACTTATTAGCCCCTAATCTGCCGCCCCCGCTATCGCTGACCCCTGCATATTTTTTTAACCTCTAATCTGCCGCTCCATACACCGCCGCAACCTACGTTATCCCTATGTACCCCTAATCTGCTGCCCCTAACACCGCCGACCCCTATATTATATTTATTAACCCCTAATCTGCCCCCTAAAATGTTGCCGCCAGCTACCTACAATTATTAACCCCTAATCTGCCGACCGGACCTCGCCGCTACTATAATAAAGTTATTAACCCCTAATCCGCCTCACTCCCGCTTCAATAACCCTATAATAAATAGTATTAACTCCTAATCTGCCCTCCCTAACATTGCCGACAGTTAACTTCAAGTATTAACCCCTTATCTGTCGACCGGACCTCACCGCTACTCTAATAAATGTATTAACCCCTAAAGCTAAGTCTAACCCTAACCCTAACACCCCCCTAAGTTAAATATAATTTAAATCTAATGAAATAAATTAACTCTTATTAAATAAATTATTCCTATTTAAAGCTAAATACTTACCTGTAAAATAAACCCTAATATAGCTACAATATAAATAATAATTATATTGTAGCTATTTTAGGATTAATATTTATTTTACAGGCAACTTTGTATTTATTTTAACCAGGTACAATAGCTATTAAATAGTTAATAACTATTTAATAGCTACCTAGTTAAAATAATTGCAAAATTACCTGTAAAATAAATCCTAAATATAATATAGGGGTCGGCGGTGTTAGGGGCAGCAGATTAGGGGTACATAGGGATAACGTAGGTGACGGCGGTGTGCGGTCGGCAGATTAGGGGTTAAACATTTTTAATAGAGTGGCGGCGATGTGGGGGGGCCTCGGTTTAGGGGTGCATAGGTAGTTTATGGGTGTTATTGTACTTTAGAGCACAGTAGTTAAGAGCTTTATGAACCGGCATTAGCCCAGAAAGCTCTTAACTCCTGACTTTTTTCTGCGGCTGGAGTTTTGTCGTTAGATTTCTAATGCTCACTTCAGCCACGACTCTAAATACCGGCGTTAGATAGATAGGATACGCAAATGACGTAAGGGGATCTGCGGTATGGAAAAGTCGCGGCTGCAAAGTGAGCGTTAGACCCTTTCCTGACTGACTCTAAAGGAGCCTCTAACGCTGGTTTTGACGGCTAACGCCAAACTCTAAATCTAGCCGTATGTTTGTAAACCTTCGGATAAGGTTAGGAACCTAGTCATAATGGATGAAGAAAATTACCTTGCAGATTGTATAGAAAGCTAGGTAATAAGGATGAATATGAATTGACAAACCAAACTGACTTTGTCATGTCATGTAATGATTTGCACTTTTTGCTTAATGATGCACTCAGACAAGGCTTGATAACTAAGAAGGAGTTTGATTTTATGTATAGTGACAATCCCATTGCACTTACATTTTATTGTATCCCCAAACTTCATAAAAATATAAAAAAAAACCTGGGAAGGCCAATTATCTCGGGCATAGGAGGTCCAATAGAAGGAGCAAGTCAATACATTGGGGCCTATTTATGATGGTGTGAGCGGACATGATCCTATATAGTAGATCATGTCCGCTGCACATCGATAAATGCCGACAGCATAAACTCTCTGCATTTATCATTGTATGTGCAATACCACCCGCTGCAGATTTTAGGGGTGTCAATCAACCCGATCGTATTCGATCGGGTTGATTTCTGGCGATTTCTGTCCACCGCCTCAGAGCAGGCAGACCGGTTATGGAGCAGTGGTCTTTAGACCGCTGCTTCATAACTTCTGTTTCCGGCGAGCCTGAAGGCTCTCCGGAAACACGATGCATCAAGCTCCATAAGGAGCTTGAAAAATATGCCCCATTTACTTTTTTTATGAGATCATTTTTAAGTTCATTGCCCTCCTATGTCCAGTATACATCTGATGTAGTAAGAAATATGGATGGATTAGAAATTAGTGATGAAACCTTACTGGTTACTCTTGACTTAAAATCTTTATATTCTTCTTTCCTGCATACTGTTGGTATAAGAGCTGGAAGATACTTTTTTAGAACAGAGAGGTTTGAAATATCAGGCACATACTGAGTTTGTTATCTCTTTATTATAACTGATACTTACCAGTAATATTTTCTTGTTTGATGGGAAGTATTATAGGCAATTACAATGGATGGCTATGGGTGCCACGTGTGCCCCCGCTTATGCCTGTTTACATCTTGGCTTATGGGAGGTTTGAGAGAGTTTCTCGAGCTTTGAGACCCTAGTGGAGGCACACATGGCACTCTGGATCCATTATGCGGATGATTTTCTTCTTTTATGGAAGGGTAGTAAAGAGTTTTTGAAATCTTTTATAGAAATGCTGAATACAGATAATGGCTATAATATTTTCCTAAAAAATTAAATTAGTGATTATAAAGCCACTTTCCTTGATTTAATAATTCTGAAGGAAGATACTGGTATAAGCACCAGGTGACATACAAAATCAACAGCCACAAACAGTCTCTCAAATGCAAGTAGCCACCATCCAGACAGTCTGAAGTCAGGTATTCCAGTAGGACAGTTCCTACAGTTGAAAAGGAACTGTTCCAATGAAACTGACTTTGAGGTACAGCCAAGGGAAATATCCTGGAGGTTTCTTGAAGGAGGATACTCTAAGCGTAAAATAAGGAAGAAATTTTGGCACATCTTAACTGCTGATGTAGAATTGGAGTATATAGGTGAATATCCTTTAATCACTGCACACTAAGGTCTAGATTTGGAGTTTGGCAGTAGATGGGCTGTTAACGCTCCGCAGGCTTTTTTCTGGCCGCAGCATAAAATTAACTCTGGTATCGAGAGTTCAAAAAAATGCTGCGTTAGGCTCCAAAAAAGGAGCGTAGAGCATTTTTACCGCAAATGCAACTCTCGATACCAGAGTTGCTTACGGACGCGGCCAGCCTCAAAAACGTGCTCGTGCACGATTCTCCCATAGGAAACAATGGGGCTATTTGAGCTGTAAAAAAACCTAACACCTGCAAAAAAGCAGCGTTCAGCTCCTAACGCAGCCCCATTGTTTCCTATGGGGAAACACTTCCTACGTCTGCACCTAACACTCTAACATGTACCCCGAGTCTAAACACCCCTAACCTTACACTTATTAACCCCTAATCTGCTGCCCCCTCTATCGCTGACCCCTGCATATTATTTTTAACCCCTAATCTTCCGCTCCGTACACCGCCGCAACCTACGTTATCCCTATGTACCCCTAATCTGCTGCCCCTAACACCTCCGACCCCTATATTATATTTATTAACCCCTAATCTGCCCCCCTCAACGTCGCCGACATCTGCCTACACTTATTAACCCCTAATCTGCCGAGCGGACCTGAGCGCTACTATAATAAAGTTATTAACCCCTAACCCGCCTCACTAACCCTATCATAAATAGTATTAACCCCTAATCTGCCCTCCCTAACATCGCCGACACCTAACTTCAATTATTAACCCCTAATCTGACGACCGGAGCTCACCGCTATTCTAATAAATGGATTAACCCCTAAAGCTAAGTCTAACCCTAACACTAACACCCCCCTAAGTTAAATATAATTTAAATCTAACGAAATAAATTAACTCTTATTAAATAAATTATTCCTATTTAAAGCTAAATACTTACCTGTAAAATACATCCTAATATAGCTACAATATAAATTATAATTATATTGTAGCTATTTTAGGATTAATATTTATTTTACAGGCAACTTGGTAATTATTTTAACCAGGTACAATAGCTATTAAATAGTTAAGAACTATTTAATAGTTACCTAGTTAAAATAATAACAAAATTACATGTAAAATAAATCCTAACCTAAGTTATAATTAAACCTAACACTACCCTATCAATAAATTAATTAAATAAAATACCTACAATTACCTACAATTAACCTAACACTACACTATCAATAAATAAATTAAATACAATTTCTACAAATAACTACAATTACATAAACTAACTAAAGTACAAAAAATAAAAAAGAACTAAGTTACAAAAAATAAAAAAATATCTACAAACATAAGAAAAATATTACAACAATTTTAAACTAATTACACCTACTCTAAGCCCCCTAATAAAATAACAAAGACCCCCAAAATAAAAAATTCCCTACCCTATTCTAAATTAATAAATGTAAAAGCTCTTTTACCTTACCAGCCCTGAACAGGGCCCTTTGCGGGGCATGCCCCAAGAAAATCAGCTCTTTTGCCTGTAAAAAAAAACATACAATACCCCCCCCCAACATTACAACCCACCACCCACATACCCATAATCTAACCCAAACCCCCCTTAAATAAACCTAACACTAAGCCCCTGAAGATCTTCCTACCTTGTCTTCACCATCCAGGTATCACCGATCCGTCCTGGCATCCGGTGCTGAAGAGGTCCAGAAGAGGCTCCAAAGTCTTCCTCCTATCCGGCAAGAAGAGGACATCCGGACCGGCAAACATCTTCTCCAAGCGGCATCTTCGATCTTCTTCCATCCGGTGCGGAGCGGGTCCATCTTGAATCAGCCGACGCGGATCCATCCTCTTCTTCCGGCGTCTCCCGACGAATGACGGTTCCTTTAAGGGACGTCATCCAAGATGGCGTCCCTCGAATTCCGATTGGCTGATAGGATTCTATCAGCCAATCGGAATTAAGGTAGGAATATTCTGATTGGCTGATGGAATCAGCCAATCAGAATCAAGTTCAATCCGATTGGCTGATCCAATCAGCCAATCAGATTGAGCTCGCATTCTATTGGCAGATCGGAACAGCCAATAGAATGCAAGCTCAATCTGATTGGCTGATTGGATCAGCCAATCGGATTGAACTTGATTCTGATTGGCTGATTCCATCAGCCAATCAGAATATTCCTACCTTAATTCCGATTGGCTGATAGAATCCTATCAGCCAATCGGAATTCAAGGGACGCCATCTTGGATGACGTCCCTTAAAGGAACCGTCATTCGTCGGGAGACGCCGGAAGAAGAGGATGGATCCGCGTCGGCTGATTCAAGATGGACCCGCTCCGCACCGGATGGAAGAAGATCGAAGATGCCGCTTGGAGAAGATGTTTGCCGGTCCGGATGTCCTCTTCTTGCCGGATAGGAGGAAGACTTTGGAGCCTCTTCTGGACCTCTTCAGCACCGGATGCCAGGACGGATCGGTGATACCTGGATGGTGAAGACAAGGTAGGAAGATCTTCAGGGGCTTAGTGTTAGGTTTATTTAAGGGGGGTTTGGGTTAGATTAGGGGTATGTGGGTGGTGGGTTGTAATGTTGGGGGGGGGTATTGTATGTTTTTTTTTACAGGCAAAAGAGCTGATTTTCTTGGGGCATGCCCCGCAAAGGGCCCTGTTCAGGGCTGGTAAGGTAAAAGAGCTTTTACATTTATTAATTTAGAATAGGGTAGGGAATTTTTTATTTTGGGGGTCTTTGTTATTTTATTAGGGGGCTTAGAGTAGGTGTAATTAGTTTAAAATTGTTGTAATATTTTTCTTATGTTTGTAGATATTTTTTTATTTTTTGTAACTTAGTTCTTTTTTATTTTTTGTACTTTAGTTAGTTTATGTAATTGTAGTTATTTGTAGAAATTGTATTTAATTTATTTATTGATAGTGTAGTGTTTGGTTAATTGTAGGTAATTGTAGGTATTTTATTTAATTAATTTATTGATAGGGTAGTGTTAGGTTTAATTATAACTTAGGTTAGGATTTATTTTACAGGTAATTTTGTTATTATTTTAACTAGGTAACTATTAAATAGTTCTTAACTATTTAATAGCTATTGTACCTGGTTAAAATAATTACCAAGTTGCCTGTAAAATAAATATTAATCCTAAAATAGCTACAATATAATTATAATTTATATTGTAGCTATATTAGGATGTATTTTACAGGTAAGTATTTAGCTTTAAATAGGAATAATTTATTTAATAAGAGTTAATTAATTTCGTTAGATTTAAATTATATTTAACTTAGGGGGGTGTTAGTGTTAGGGTTAGACTTAGCTTTAGGGGTTAATCCATTTATTATAGTAGCGGTGAGCTCCGGTCGTCAGATTAGGGGTTAATAATTGAAGTTAGGTGTCGGCGATGTTAGGGAGGCAAATTAGGAGTTAATACTATTTATGATAGGGTTAGTGAGGCGGATTAGGGGTTAATAACTTTATTATAGTATCGCTCAGGTCTGCTCGGCAGATTAGGGGTTAATAAGTGTAGGCAGGTGTCGGCGACGTTGTGGGGGGCAGATTAGGGGTTAATAAATATAATATAGGGGTCGGCGGTGTTAGGGGCAGCAGATTAGGGGTACATAAGGATAACGTAGGTGGCGGCGCTTTGCGGTCGGCAGATTAGGGGTTAATTATTGTAGGTAGCTGGCGGCGACGTTGTGGGGGGCAGGTTAGGGGTTAATAAATATAATACAGGGGTCGGCGGGGTTAGGGGCAGCAGATTAGGGGTACATAAGTATAACGTAGGAGGCGGTCGGCAGATTAGGGGTTAAAAAATTTTAATCGAGTGGCGGCGATGTGGGGGGACCTCGGTTTAGGGGTACATAGGTAGTTTATGGGTGTTAGTGTACTTTAGGGTACAGGAGTTAAGAGCTTTATGAACCGGCGTTAGCCCAGAAAGCTCTTAACTCCTGCTATTTTCCGGCGGCTGGAGTTTTATCGTTAGAGCTCTAACGCTCACTTCAGAAACGACTCTAAATACCGGCGTTAGAAAGATCCCATTGAAAAGATAGGATACGCAATTGACGTAAGGGGATCTGCGGTATGGAAAAGTCGCGGCTGAAAAGTGAGCGTTAGACCCTATTTTGAGTGACTCCAAATACCGGCGGTAGCCTAAAACCAGCGTTAGGAGCCTCTAACGCTGGTTTTCACGGCTACCGCCGAACTCTAAATCTAGGCCTAAGTCTTCAAGATAAGCTAGTTCATAGTGAATACATAAAGAGTGAAATACCACAGACATGGTTAGTAAGAAGAGGTCGATGGCTGGGCTGTAGTCTGTGTGGACATTGTGTCTATTGCAGATTCATTCACAAACTAATACGTTTGGAACATGTCCATACAAGCAATATGAGATAAGACAATGGATCACCTGTAATACAATGAGTCATCTATCTTTTGCACTGTTCTTGTCCAAAATACTATATAGGTAAAACAAAGACAGACCTGAAATATTGAGTGAGGGAGCATAGGGATGATATTAAGGGTAAAGTACAAGAAAGCCCTATTGCAAAGCATTTTGAGAAATATCATAAATCAGACTTCCCTATCTTAAAGATCACTGGGATTGAACATATAAAGCATCACCATCATGGTGGCGATGTAGATGAGTTATTTCTACAATATGAGTCTCGGTTGATCTAAAAAGTAGAAGCATCATGCAGAGATGTTCAAATGAGTAGTAGAGGGCCAGTGTGCATATGGATGGGAAGTGGTTATGGATGTGTGTCCAAGACTGGAAGAATGGCTTGTGGGGTTTGCGAGGGTGAGAAGAGAACCTATGTGTGTTTGTGTGTAAGGGTAGAAGAATACCTGAGTGTAAATGTGTTTGTTCAAGTGATATAGTTTCTGGTATTTGTGTGAAAGTTCAAGAGTACCTGGTGCTATGCAGAAAGGTAGGAGATTGTCCTGCGGTGTGTAAGGAAGAGATAATGTTTTGGGTTGTGTGAGCTGGAGCGTTGGTCAGGACCTTCATATTCAAGTTAATCATCTATCCAATAAACTTGGAAGAGAAAATTAGCTGCTTTGTTGCAGTGGATAATAAAATAAATAATAGTTCCATACACCTCCAGTTCCTTAATAATTTTAAATGATTACACTAAAAATATTCTGGAAAAAACAGTAATTTTAAGTAAACATGATAAATCATTGAAGATTATTCAATATCCTTTTATTGAGTTAGTATATTATTTCTACCATAATTTAAGGCAATACATAGGGCCTTTAAAACATGAAACCACGTAAAACCCAACACCTTGAAGTGTCCTTGAGGACATTATTGAAAAAGAAGGCTTAGTTTTTTCTCTGTGTTGCATGTGGTTGCAATAATCAGATGTATTTCTGCTACAGTATCTCTAAGGCAGGTTAACATAAATGTCACTGAAACAAAACTTATTACATTTTGTTTTCAATAATCATAAAAAAGACTTACATTTCTAAGATAGGTTAACATAAATGTCAGTGTAACAAAACTGAAAAAATACCCCTCAATAATTAATCTGAAATCTTGATTCATAGGAAAATAAAAAAGCAAATATCTGATGCTGATGAAGTAACATTTACATAGCAATTGAAATATTAATATGTTGTTGGTATTTTTATGCAAATTGAAATACACTAAATAAATTGATATAATAATAATAATAATAATAATTTACACACTTTTATCTATAACAATTGGCTCAATTTACCAAATAGAGATTGCTGCTTTGGAGGCCCTGAAACGATAATTAAGTAGCAGCATTCTTAATGCTGGATAGCTTCGAAAGTTTAAAAGCTGTCCACAAGCCTTTTGATACATGGGGGTCTAGGTGCACAAAAAGCCGAACTTTGAAAATCACAATCTTATTAATGTATTCCCCCCATAGAAGTCAATGCAGCAAAACAAGTAAGTGGAAAAACACCCTACTCTCGCACAAACCCGATCGCATATTCTCAAGTGCGCTATCCTGACATGAAAATATGGATATTTCACATTCCCATGTTTTTCACATTGCAGAATTTGTTCTATTTATTCATAAATTCCTAGTTTCTACATATATCTGATGGTATTTTAGGGCAATATATATATCTATACCTATATATATTGATAAATACTGAGAACATATTCCCCTTTATGAAAACATTGGAATATGAAATATTTACAGTAAATACACTCTATAACACTTTATTAAATATGAATATTGTATAAATATGTTTTTACGTGTTTTCATCTTCTTAACTGCAAAGCCATATATGTGTACATATTTATTTATGTGTATTTATGTATCTGTAAATACACATAAATATATCTGTAAACACATATAAACATACATATACATCTTTAGACATACTGTATGTATGTATGTATGTATGTATGTATCTGTAAATACACATAAATATATCTGTAAACACATATAAACATACATATACATCTTTAGACATACTGTATGTATGTATGTATGTATGTATCTGTAAATACACATAAATATATCTGCAAACACGTATAAACATACATATATACATCTTTAGACATACTGTATGTATGTATCTCTATGTTAAAGCCCTTTGCCTGCATTTTATTTACTAAAACCTGGGACCTCATATTTGAGCCCTTACAAATTTTGTGACATTTTTAAAAAATATATATATTTATTAGATAGTGTTATTATGAGTGTAACTGTACTTTTAAAGGGACATTCCGGTCTAAATTTGAATGCACATAGATGAATTATATTTTTGAATAGAAACATATTTGCAATATACTGTACATGTATTGGCGAAAATGCTTCTATTAAATGTTAGCACAGTTTTAGTGTTAACATTTTTCTCTGCACATGCATGTGAAGCATAGCTAGATATAGCTATATATTCTCAGTGCACCAGGATTTCAAATATTGCAGCTGCTCAGAGTGCCAGTGGGAGTCATTACCTGGTGGTACAAGAACCTTAGGCTCTCTGAGCAAGTATGTGTTTAAAATGCTGGTGCATGGAGCATAATTAAATACATTTTTAAAACAGCTATAGCTTTTATAAGAAGCATTTTATTAACCAGAGCTCTGAGAATGCGAAATCCTGACACGCATTAACTTCAATTGCACGTGATTGCGTTTACTTTCAACTTGTAATATGAGCGCTACATCCGATGCACGAAAACACCTGCAAAAGTTTTGGCATAACTGTTAGTGCGCCACTCGTTATCTGGCCCAAAGTCTACCAAAGATCCTCATTTTAGCATGATCCCTGCTGGAAAACAGCACTTGTATTTCTAAATAAATCTTAAACCAGTACATGTTGATGACTGGATTTGGCAACCACTGTATATTTCTTATTAAAAAAATATTTCTGTAAAGGGACGGTCTACTCCAGAATGGTTATTGTTTAAAAAGATAAATAATCCCTTTATTACTAATTTCCTAGTTTTGTATAACCAGCACCGTTACATTAATATCATTTTTACCTCTGTGATTACCTTGTATCTAAACCTCTGCAGAATGCCCCCTTATTTCAGTTATTTTGTCAGACTAGCAATTTAGTCAAATAGTGCTGTCTCAAAAATAACTCCTCGGGAGTCAGCACAATGTTATCTATATAGCACACATGAACAAGCACTGTCTAGCTGTGACAAACTGTCAAAATGCACTGATATAAGAGGCAGCCTTCAAGGGTTTAGAAATTAGCATATGTACCGACCTAGGTTTAGCTTTCAACAAAGAATAACAAAAGAACAAAGACAATTTGATGATAACAGTAAATTTGAAAGTTGTTTAACATTGCATGTCTGAATCATGAAAGTTTAAGTTTGACTAGAATGTCCCTTTAATGGTTCAGATAGAGCATACCATTTTAACAGCCTTCCAATTTACTTCTATTGTTAAATTTTCTTCCATCTCTTGTATCCTTTGCTGAAAGCTGTTCTTTTGTGATTCAGATAGAGCATGACATTTTACGCAACTTTCTAATTTACTCCTATTATCAAATTTTCTTTATTCTCATGGTATCTTTATTTGAAATGCAAGAATGTAAGTTTAGATGCCGTCCCATTTTTATGAACAACCTGGGTTGTCCTTGCTGATTGGTGGACAAATTAATCCACCAATAAAAAAGTGCTGTCCAAAGTCCTTAACCAAGAAAAAAAGCTTAGATGCCTTCTTTCTCAAATAAAGATAGCAAGAGAACTAAGAAAATTTGATAATAGGAGTAAATTAGAAAGTTGCTTAAAATTGCATGCTCTTTCTGAATCACAAAAGAAAACATTTGGGTTCAGTGTCCCTTTAACTATATAGCAGTAGTTTTGCAGCAATGTTATACATTAGCAAGAGCACCAGATGACAGCACTATTTCCTGTCACGTAGTTCTCCTCACACGTGCACACTACTTATCTAGATATCTATTCCACAAAGAATAACAAGATAACAAAGACATTTGATAATAGAAGTAAATTAGAAGCTTTTTTTAAAAAACATTGTATCCTCTATCTGAATCATGAAAGATTAATTTTGGGTTTAATGTCCCTTTAATATTATTTTAATTTTCTTATATGATTAATTTTAAACACTTTAGCAGTAAAATATAGATATTTATAGCATGTATTTTGTCAATAAAATTTAGATTTTTTTCCTCCTGGATTATAATGCTGCTTATCCTTACCAATTTTTGTAGGCCTAACTCTCACTTATTAAATTAATAATATTCCCTATAAAAATAATTAAAATAAAAAATACATAGATACATTAAAAAGGAAACTTCCCGGGACTTCTGGTGGGCGGGCTGAGAGATAGCAACAAGAGTTGGGAGCTCTGCATAAAAAGTGTCTTAAATCTTAAAAATATATGAGATTTCTCCCGGACTTGTGACCCTCCTCACGCCTAATACCCCTTCTTAGGCAGATCAAGCTGTCCGGAGCTGAGAGGACCTCTTTATTTATAGGTGCCTCTCTGGGTATAACGGAGCCTACCACCTCTCCACCACCGCAGTCCCGCTGATAATTATAGACGCTGCAGTCTATCTGGAGGAAGTATCGAGCTGTCTGGGGATAACGGCCTTCCCAGCTAGAGAAACCGAGCACGGAGATAGTAGTCACATAGGAGGAGTGACACAGAGCCGCCATTAGAAATAGCGAGACATCGCTCCTGCCGCAGTTACCGTAGCTTGTCAGGATCGCATAGTGACCGACTGCTACAAATATCCCCCTGCATACCACCTTACCGGTATAACGTTCTCCTTCTCTTGGCCTGATTTGGAGGATTCCCGGTCTGACACGGCCCGTCTGAGTGGCGCTGAGGGAACTTCTTGGCGCGAAAACTGTGATCGCCATCTTGGCGTGCTGCGCATCTGAGGAGAAAACTGAACTGAGAGCCCTAGACCTGACAGCCTGGTAAGGTATTTCAGACACCGCTACACAAGTGACCTGTACAGCCAGCTCTTTTACACCCTTTGGCAGCTGGGCCATACTTGGACTGTCATACACTGTTTTGTGCTATTTGGGCCCCAGGTTCCGGTACAAATCTCTAACACATTTGGGACAGTCTGGCACTTTATATTAGTGACTTCCATGTACATCTCTATACTCCCTTGGAACTGTACCCTGCGGGCCTGAGTTCATCAATGGCTCCCAGCTAAATTGAGACTACCAGTGGGGATGTATTGAGGAACAGAGCGACAGGACTCACTGCTACCCCCTCACACCTGCTAAGATTTTGTCACAGAGCCCTATATTGTGGATACCTTGAGACTAGCAGTCCCCCTCTAACTTTAATACATATTAATCTCTGGTTCTTCACTGACCCGCTCCTGTAACCTATTCAGAGACAGAGGGGTAAACAGCCCACCACCTGAGAGAGCATAGCGCTGTTAAAGCGGCGTTTTACAATTCTGACACAGGGGAACCTGCAGAGCTTTGCTGCGAATTGGAGCACTGCTGTATCCAAGGCATATAAAAGTTGTGTACACTGCCCTTATTGGTCTCTTTCAGATCACAATACACAGTTGACATTTTATGATTCACTGTTCTCTGAGATTTATATTTTGGGCTGTTTAAATGATTCATATGTGAGCAGCTGGTATATGTATCTGTGTCCCTAACATTTTATATTTCTTGCAGGAACTACTTGGGTGACACCACTGTTCAATTTGGAGGGGAGGAGGGTTTTGTGATTCTGTCTTATATCTGTAACAAAGGTTTATATGTCTTTTCTATTACCAACATACTACTACAGATAGTGGATGCACTACACAGGCTAGAAGCTAGACTTTACTTGTATGGAGAAATACCTTAGTCAGGACCCAATGGCAAATCGCAACAAAAACTCAGAGCGCAGAGCTAAACAGGGACTAGATATTGCAAGCCAGGGACCCTCTTATGAAATCCAACATGAAGCCTCTGTGTTGGACCCTCACCCCATTGTTAAGCAAATCTCCACACTATTCTTACCCAAGATAGAAAACCTACAAAAGGGGGTGGATACTCTAGCTGAAGAAGTGAAACAGTTCTCCACAAGAGTAACTGAAGTGGAATCAAGGATCTCTGACCTTGAAGACACGCAGATTGTTAGTACAAACAAATTAGAGGCTTTGGAAAAACACTCCATGGTCTTACAGCAAAAGATTGATGACTTAGAGAACCGCTCGCGGCGCAACAATGTCCGCCTGTTGGGGCTCCCAGAGTCAGTAAAGCCAACAGATATCTTAAAATTTGTAGAAACTACCCTCCCATCACTGCTAGATATTCCAATTGACAAAATGATAGGTAGTGTTGAGAGAGCCCACAGAGTGGGCCCAGAGAAGCCTGTGATAGACCGTAATGCCCCGCCCCGCCCCGTCATGATTAGGTTCCTGCACTTCCAGACCAAACTCACTGTCCTGAGGGCGTACAGGAGGGTGGAGGACTTGACTTATGAGGACTCCAGGCTTCTGTTGTTTCAAGATTACTCAGTAGATCTAATGAAAAGACGTAGGGAGTTTTCCTCTATATGCTCAAAACTTCATAGAGAGGGCAGACAAGCTTATCTACTATACCCTGCCAAGCTTAAGATTCTTACCCCTAGGGGCCCTAAATTTTTTGACTCCCCCCAGGCAGTTCAGGAGTACCTAGATGCAGAAAACGGCTCCAGGAGCCCTGGTTGAGCTAGAAGAGAGGAGGGATGAGGAGGCCTACCTAGCTTGTAATATATATATGTTTCTTATCTCAGGGATTTAAATGGCTTTACTGGCCAAAAACTTGGAGTTGCCACTCGCAATGAGGGCGACACCCCAAAGATTTGACTCACTTAATTCATATTTATGTTTACTGTTTAAGTTGGGATTTTTTCTTTGTCAAGATTATGCCTATCTTTTTTGTGTACTCTTTGTGTACCCTGAACCCACTAGTAACTGTGAGCTACCCTCATGGAGCCTTGTCACAAATACTCAGGGAACACGATTTTCTCAGGTTAAAAAACTGTTAACAAGTTTATTGTTTGTTCTATATAACCTCTGGTTCCTTATATTTACCACTCATCTTTTATCTGGGTTCACGGATCATAATACCTTCTCTAGTTATATAAGGTACCCTGATATTATTAAGCTGATATCCTGCTTTGTGATGCTGTTTTTTCTGTTTCTCTTTAACAGACTGATAAAGCTTGAGGAAGGTTGGGAGGAGAGAGTCTACTGGGAGGTATGTGACAGTGTGAAGATTTTTTTTTTTTTTCTTCTTCTTTCTCTCCCTCTCTCTTAAAAGGTGTCCTATCTAAAGCTATAATTTAACATATATACTTGGAATGTGGGGGGTGTCCACTCCCCCATTAAAAGAAAAACAATACTAACCCTATTGAGAAAAAAAAGGGCTGACATTGCATTCCTACAGGAGACGCACCTCTCTGATATTGAACACGCTAAATTGGAAAGGGACTGGGTGGGGAGAGTGGAATATGTCTCGTACAAGAGTGCCAGTAGAGGTGTGGCAATCCTTTTTGGGAAGAAGCTGGAGCTCACAGACACAATAGTGACTAAAGATACAGACAGACGATACATTATTGTACAGACTACGATAGCCAACAAAAAGTACGTTTTATGCAACATATATGCCCCGAACCAAAGAGACAGGACTTTCTGGGAAAATTTGATTTCAGTTCTGACGCCCCTTCTAGGCTCTGCTCTCATCATTGGAGGGGACTTTAACCTGGCTCCTGATCCAAAGTGTGACAGACTTAGACAGGCCTCAGGGGTCAATCCTAGAATGCAGGTTAAGTCTGAGGGTAATTTCGAATCTGAAGTGTTCCATACCTTGTCCTCTTCATTAGATGTGGTGGATATATGGCGCAAACTAAATCCGAATGGCAGGGACCATACTTGTGTCTCCCGGGCCTTACCCACAATGTCCCGCATCGACTTGTTTCTCACCTCCAATTCCCTGATCCCATGGATCATTGACACTAAGATAGGAGAGGTGGTGGTCTCCGACCATGCACCGGTAGGGCTTTTCCTTGAGGCCCTTGACCCACCTGGTAATCGGCGGACCCTCAGGTTCCCACAATACCTAGTCACATCTCAGGAATTTCAACAATATATGGTCACTAGCTGGGAAAACTTTTGTTCTACCAACGCGCAACACCTCGCAACGCCAGAGCTCTTCTGGCAAACTGCAAAGGTGGTACTTGCGGGGAACATCCTAGCTTTCCTCTCTCGGAAAAAAAAAATGCACGCAGAAACACTGGGCCAGCTCAGAAAAGAGCTTAACACCTCTTATTCAAAATATTGTAATGAGCCCTCAAGATTGCACCACCAAACATACATATCTGTTAAAAAAGAATACGATTCGCTACTGGCTTATCAAGCGTCCCAGACTCTTTTAAGGAGTAGAGGTAAATACTACAGGTACGGGGATAAATCGGGTAGGTTGTTGGCCTCCCTGGTGAATATCAAGACCTCAAAGCGCTTTGTGCCTGCCCTGAGGGATGGAGAGAGGGTAGTCAAAGATCCTAAGGGAATAGCAGAGGCATTTGCCTCATACTACTCTATACTCTATACCAGTGATCAAACCTGTTCTGAGGAGGTCCTAAAGGACTTTTGGGACTCTATTAATTTACCACGGATCTCGGAAGACCAATTGAATAAATTAAATGCTCCTATCACTAAGGAAGAGGTGGATAGGACGATTTCGTCCCTTGCTCTGGGTAAGGCAGCAGGCCCTGATGGGCTGCCCATTGAATTTGATAGAATGCTGAAAACCCAGGTTGCTCCAGTGTTGACTGAGCTGTTCACAAAATACTTCTTATCAGCGGACAAGCCAGCTAGCTCGTTCTCCACGGCATACATCACCCTTATTCCCAAAGCGGCAAAGGATACTCTTTTCCCTGAATCTTATAGGCCAATATCGCTGCTTAACGCAGACTATAAGATTCTGACGAAGCTACTGGCAGAACGTCTTAAATTTATCTTACCGGAGCTAATTCACGAGGACCAGACCGGCTTCATGTTCGCGAGGTCGTCAGTGGTTAATATCCGCAGAGTACTGCATATGACCCAATACTTCTGGCGGGGAACCACAGCTGATTCAAAGAAACCACTTCCGGAGGCCTTCCTGTTGTCCTTGGATGCAGAGAAGGCCTTTGACAGGGTGGAATGGAGCCACCTGTTCCATACTATGTCAAAGTTCAACATCTCAGGCCCGTTTGTATCTTTTCTTACAAACTTATATGCCTCCCCCACCGCCAATATCTGTGTAAACAAAATCTTCAAAGAATGCAGCAGCACCACTTCTCATATAAAAAGTTCCTTTATTAAACACATAGTAGGAGCAGGTAAAATAGAACGACGTTTCGGGTGGTTATCCCTTAGTCATGTTCACATGACTAAGGGATAACCACCCGAAACGTCGTTCTATTTTACCTGCTCCTACTATGTGTTTAATAAAGGAACTTTTTATATGAGAAGTGGTGCTGCTGCATTCTTTGAAGATTTTGGATACTGTTTGGATCCTTGCAGTGATCCTTTGCTAGCTTGCACACACCTTGGGTCTGAGTGCTGGATTTCAATCTTAATATCTGTGTAAACAACATGTTCTCTAGTACTGTGAATCTTGGGCGAGGCACCAGGCAGGGATGCCCTTTGTCCCCGCTACTTTTTAACATGGCACTGGAACCACTGACAATTAAACTACGCCAGGTCTTCCCTGGTATAGATGTCACAGGAGACCCTCAACACTTGGCGCTTTATGCAGACGATATGCTGCTATTTGTGCAAGACCCGAATTTACACATCCCAACCATTTTACGAACACTTCACACCTTTGGCTCCTTTTCGGGGTATAGGGTTAATATGCAGAAATCAGAGATCTTGTGGTTGAATAAGAAAAAAGGAGTTGTGCATGACTATCCGTTTGCGATAGCCTCCCAGAGTTTGACTTACTTGGGAATCCACATTCCTGTCAACCCCAACAAAATATACTCTATGAACTTAACCCCCCTGTGTGTCAAGCTTTGCAGCCTGATGAATAGCTGGAGATCTCTCCCTGTGTCACTGTTGGGTAGAATCAGCTTGGTGAAAATGGTGATTCTCCCGCGCCTCTTGTACCCATTACTCATGCTACCCTTACTACTGACTAAGGCGGATGTGAAAATGCTAAATGCGGCAACCAAATGCTTTGTCTGGAAAGGGGGCAAACCCCGAATATCTGCGGACAAGTTATCCATGCCTTACCTCAAGGGGGGTCTCTCCTTGCCTGACTTTAAACTCTACAACTGGGCGGCATTGATCCGACTGGTGGTAGACTGGCAGGTTGGTACAAGACATTTTTATAAACCCAGTTTGGAGAATGCGGCCTTGGAGAAAGTCTCCCTGGCGTATTTGCCACATATGACCAAGACTGGAGCGGCTAAATTGGTAGGTTTGAACCTCTTATGTGCTAGTGTATAATTAGTGCGCCAATGGTCTGAAAATCCACTGTCTGTATGACAGTGAGACACAATCACAGTGTTAAAAATCTAAATATATAACTATACGATACAAATCGTTATAGAAAAATACCCCAATCAAATTATATTAGGATACAAATGAATTCTTAAGAAACAAATAAATTCTTCTTAGATATTAAAAGTGATAACATAATATAGTGGTGTCTTTGCAGCAAACACCCCAAAATAATAAGGTGATAAAACTGCAAGGCACTGTAAATAATGAACACAGCAATGTGATAGAATTGTAAAATATTATAGTGAAAAAGTCCCAATGATCAAAGTTCAAAGTGTTACATATATGATGGGCGTAATGTCCGAATCACAGTAGGCAGGCTCTTCTCCAAAAGATCCCTGTTGGTGACCCAGGGGTGGTTACTATATAGAAAAAAAGATAAAAGAAGGCGCCAACATAGTGCGGTTACCAATGGGATGGAACACGCTTAGTAAATAATACCAGGTACTCACAGGATGAAAGACACTTGAGAAGTGTCACAGGTGCCTCCTGGACTCTCAGAGTTGTCCAGCTAACTCCCACTCCACTGTGGTGGTAAGGTTCCGCTTGTCTCTACCGATTAGGATGGCTCCGCTAGTGGTTGTGGCTCCCAGCCAGTATTCCAATAGGATTCTCTTGCGGTTTCCCCAAATCCAGCTATCCAGTTAAAATCCGTGCTCTCCGGTGAGAGGTGATACAGCAAGGATAAAAGTGGTTTGTGACGGTGGTAACAAACTACAATATTGCCATTAAAAATATCAGAAAAGAAAGTTCGTGGCTTCATAGACTTCTCTCCTACTGCTCCAGCAGTAGGAGAGAAGTCTATGAAGCCACGAACTTTCTTTTCTGATATTTTTAATGGCAATATTGTAGTTTGTTACCACCGTCACAAACCACTTTTATCCTTGCTGTATCACCTCTCACCGGAGAGCACGGATTTTAACTGGATAGCTGGATTTGGGGAAACCGCAAGAGAATCCTATTGGAATACTGGCTGGGAGCCACAACCACTAGCGGAGCCATCCTAATCGGTAGAGACAAGCGGAACCTTACCACCACAGTGGAGTGGGAGTTAGCTGGACAACTCTGAGAGTCCAGGAGGCACCTGTGACACTTCTCAAGTGTCTTTCATCCTGTGAGTACCTGGTATTATTTACTAAGCGTGTTCCATCCCATTGGTAACCGCACTATGTTGGCGCCTTCTTTTATCTTTTTTTCTATATTGAACCTCTTATACCGAGATCCCCTAAGAGCCTGGCAACAGGCCCATAAGTTCCTGAAGAAGAGCTGTCATAGTTTTGTTTTCCTCGCATTACATAACAACCCAGAGTTCCCAGCTGGAATTGATCTGAAACCCTTTGACCTCTGGGATAAGTTGGGTCTCTGCTCGGTGGGGGCTTTACTGGAACCCCTGACACGATCTATAAAATCCTTTCCTGCACTACAAAGGGAGTTTGAACTTCCGAAGGCCCATTTTTACGCCTATCTCCAGGCGCGTCATTATGTAAACACGCTGCTTAAAAACAACCCAAATTTTTGAGATGGATCGCCTTTTCGGTTAACGCAGTCGCTCTTTAAGATGGGTAATTTCTCCCTCTCGGGAATTTATCAAGTCTTCCTACAGGACAGAATGCTGAAGGTGCAATCCCTGGCTATAGATGGATGGGAAAGAGAGGGGATTGGTGGGATCAC
Organism: Bombina bombina; assembly: GCF_027579735.1. NCBI lineage: Eukaryota > Metazoa > Chordata > Amphibia > Anura > Bombinatoridae > Bombina > Bombina bombina. The sequence goes on along the minus strand of NC_069504.1, from coordinate 139,470,727 downwards.
GGTGGAGGGAGCTCGGGGGGCACTGGAAAAAGTCAGAAAAGCTACTCTTTCTGCAACCCTTAGAGAAACTCAGATAAAATTCCTGCATAGAGCCTACTTGACCCCTGACAGACTGGCTAAATGGGTACCGGATCACCCTAATAAATGCTCTAAATGTTCAGCTGTGGCCCCTGGTCTGATGCACTGCATATGGGAATGCACGGTGATAAGACAATTCTGGCATCAAATACAATATTGGATTAATAAAAAACTGAAAGTCTCAATTTCCCTGGAACCCACTGATGTCCTGTTCCTTGCCTGGGATACCCAACATAGACAATGTGACTCAGAACTGACAATGACCATTTTACTTGCACGAAAGTGCATTCTTAAACACTGGACTAAGAGGACAAAACCGACTATAGCATACTTTCGTAATCTTCTCCAAACGCAACTATTTATAGAACAAGTAGACACCAGAGTGGATGTTGGCAACAGACTTAACCTGTTCCTAAAGAAATGGCACAGATTAATACTAACCTTTGAATTGCAAATTCAGAGGCAGATATTATTGCCTTTTCGCCACTCTGAGGTATTCCTGGAAAGCTCCCTGAGGGGGGAGTGGACACACGTATTCCCTTTATCGGACTCTTAGAGGAAATGGAAAGACTGAGAAAGAGTAGTGAGAGCTTTGGTCAGAGAGGAGCTCCTGACAGAGAGAGAGGGGAGACCCTTTTTTTTTTTTTTCTTCACACTGGGCATTAATCAGAGGTGTAACAGATTAATGTGGAAGGACTTTAAGTCCTAGTTTGAAGGATGTGGGAGGGAACAGGGTTTTGTTATTTCAAGTTGGGAAAGTTGGGTAGGGGGGCTCTGGGTGGGTTTATAAATTCAAAAGGCAAGAGTTAACTATTGGTGAACACTACTGATATTTCATGTATACTAAAGACATCTAAATTGCTGCTTTGATGAGAAATGCTTAATGACATTGTTCCCAACTGCGTTTGGGCTTGATCTGTATCTAATAGATGTAAATACTGCTCTTCACCTATGTTGCTCTTAATAAAAAAAAAAAAAAAAAAAAAGGAAACTTCCCATTTTGTAACACTTCTAATTGTTCATATATCTACATGGCCGGTATACAATAATTAGATTTTTAAATAATTTTTATTTGTGTCACAATCTATCCATCTATCTATCTATCTATCTATCTATCTATCTATCTATCTATCTATCTATCTATCTATCTATCTAAAGGTCAAGATTAATTTTCATTGTTTGCATTTTATTTTTGACTTTTATATAAGAAGGAATAACTTTATTTAAATACATGTTGTTAATGGTTGCGGGTGGTATGCTTAATATATGTACCTGATGTATTACCATATAATTAGAATTCATTTTTCAATTATCAACCTGTTACTAAAGTTTTGTGTCCTATCATCACATCTTAGATGATAAAACAATCCCTATAAATTGACTGGAATTTTCAACTTTATTGAACTTGACAAATTACATTTGAGGTATGTTAATCTATATTTTACTATGTAAAAAAGATCTACTACTGCTGTCTCTAGTGTCAAAATTAATACATGTTTGAAAGTGTTGAATTTAGTAATATTGTTTTCAAAGCATGGCGAAAAAAGTTGATTATAAGGCAATTTATGGTTTATCTAATTAGTGTTACTGTAGACATCCTTGAACACAATTTTTTTCTTTCGTGATTCAGATAGACCATTCAATTTTAAGCAACTTTCTAATTTACTCCTATTAAATTTTCTTCATTCTCTTGGTATCTTTATTTGAAATGCAAGAATGTAAGTTTAGATGCCGGTCCATTTTTGGTGAGCAACCTGGGTTGTTCTTGCTGATTGGTGGATAAATTCATCCACCAATAAAAAAAAGTGCAGTCCAGAGTACTTAACCAAAAAAGAAGCTTAGATGCCTTCTTTTTCAAATAAAGATAGCAAGTGAACAGAGAAAAATTGATAATATTAGTAAATTAGAAAGTTGCTTAAAATGGCATGCTCTATCTGAATCACGAAAGAAAAAAAAAATTGGGTTCAGTGTCCCTTTAATAAGACCAAAGTACACTGATGTGTGGAAATAAGCCAGATCAGAGATTAGGGGCGCGATCCGATATACAGCGCAGGTTTTGGCGCAAGCGTGGAAACCTGCACTGCCCGTAGTTTTCAGCTCGCAACTCGAGCAATCCCATATAAGTGCCGTAAGTCTCACAAAACAGCGATGTCCAGAAATCTGCGTAAGTACAAATTTCTGGAGTCACCAGTGACACTTTAGAAACTGCCGCCGCATAAAAAACCTGACTAAGTTAATAAATCACCCGTACTGTCTAACACGCCTCCCAAACATAGCCCGACACGTATACCCCTCTATCCGCTATCCCCCCTCACTCTCCTAATAATAATAAATGTATTAACCCCTAAACCGCCGCTCCTGGACCCCGCCGCACCTAATAAAGTTATTAACCCCTAAACCGCCAACTACATTATCTATATTACCCCCTAATGTGAGCCCCCTACACAGCCACTACCTATTTTATCTATATTACCCCCTAATGTGAGCTCCTACACCGCCGCCATCTATATTACCTACCCCCTAATGTGAGCACCTTACACAGCCGCCATCTATATTACCTACCCCTTAATGTGAGCTCCTATCCCGCCGCCACCTACATTCCCTACCCCCTAATGTGAGCTCCTACCCTGCCGCCAGCTATATTAAAATTATTAACCCCTAATTTAATCCCCCTAAACCGCCGCCAGATATATTAAATTAATTAACCCCTAATTTAATCCCCCTACACCGCCGCCAGCTATATTAAATTAATTAACCCCTAATCTAGTCCCCCTACACCACCGCCAGCTATATTAAATACACCAACCCCTAATCTAATCCCCCTAAAGTAATCACCTCTATTACGAGCCCTTAAAAGGGCCTTTTGCGTGACATTGCCCCAAAGTAACAGCTCTATTGCCAGCCCTTAAAAGGGCTTTTTGCAGGGCATGCCCCAAAGAAATCAGCTCTTTTACCAGCCCTTAAAAGGGTTTTTTTGCGGGGCATTGTCACAAAGAAATCAGCTCTTTTGCATCTAATCTAAATCCCCCTACACCGCCACCACCTATAATAAATGTATTACCCCCTAATCTAATCCCCCTACACCGCTGCCACCTATATTAAATAGATTAACCCCTAATCTAATACCCCTACAATGCCGCCACCTATATTAAATAGATTAACCCCTAATCTAATCCCCCTACACCGCCGCCACCTATATTAACTATATTAACCCTAATTATATTAGGGTTAATCTAGTTAATATAGTTATTATATTATATATATTAACTATATTAACCCTAATTATATTAGGGTTAATATAGTTAATATCGTTATTATATTATATATATATTAAGTATAATAACCCTATCTAACTCTAACATCCCTAACTAAATTCTTATTAAAATAAATCTAATTAATATTAATATTATTAATTAAAATATTCCTATTTAAATCTAAATACTTAGCTATAAAATAAACCCTAAGATAGCTACAATGTAATTAATAATTACATTGTAGCTATTTTAGGGTTTATATTTATTTTACAGGTAACTTGGTATTTATTTTAACTAGGTACAATAGCTATTAAATAGTTAATAACTATTTAATAGCTACCTAGTTAAAATAATTACCAATTTACCTGTAAAATAAATCCTAACCTAAGTTACAAATACACCTACACTATCAATAAATTAAATAAACTACAAATATCTAAACTAAACTACAATTAAATACACTAAACTAAATTACAAAAAAAACCAAACACTAAATTACAAAAAATAAAAAAAGATTACAAGAATTTTAAGCTTATTACACCTATTCTAAGCCCCCTAATAAAATAACAAAGCCCCCCAAAATAAAAAAAATTCCCTACCCTAATCTAAATTACAAAAGTTAACAGCTCTATTACCAGCCCTTAAAAGGGCCTTTTGTGGGGCATGCCCCAAAGAAATCAGCTCTTTTGCCTGTAAAAAAACAACCCCCCCCCATTACAACCCACCACCCACATACCCCTATTCTAACCCACCCAATCCCCCCTTAAAAAAACCTAAGTCTAACCCCCAAATGCTCCTTACCTGTCCTGAAGACCGGTGGAGAAGGTCCTGTCCCAGGCGGAGATGTCTTCTTCCAGGCGGCGACCTCTTCTTCTTCCAGGATCCAGCCGGCGCGGAGCGAAGGAGTTGAAGACCGATGACCATGGAGCTGAAGACCGTCCATCTGGAACTGAAGACCGGCGATGCTGGAACTGAAGATCAGCGATGTTGGAACCGAAGACCTCCGGAACTGAAGACCGGAGCCGGAACGTGGAGGATCCTCTTCATACTATCGCCGCTGTACACTGAATAGGAATTCAAGGTACGCGATTAAAAATGGCGACCCTTGAATTCCTATTGGCTGAGTTGAGCCTTCAAATTCAAATCAGCCAATCGGATGCAAGCTACTTAAATTCTATTGGCTGATTTGAATAGCCCATAGAATAAGATCAACTGTAATTCTATTGGCTATTCTAATTATTAATTACTTTGTAGCTATCTTACGGCTAGATTTGGAGTTTGGCGTTAGCCGTGAAAACCAGCGTTAGAGGCCCCTAACGCTGGTTTCTTACGGACTCTGTTATTTCGAGTTCAGTTACCGACACTCCAAAATCACCTAACGCTCAAATATCTACCGACACCTCAGACCCAGTAGTAAACATATACCGACAAAATAAACATCCACGAATCACAAAACAAATATTACACAAAGTACACTTACACTCATACAAACACTACACTATATTTATTTTTAAGATTTAATAATTTTTCATCAAAATACAAAGGATTAAAGTTGCGAGATCTCGGGTGTTAGAAAAAAAACAACACAAATCCATTTTCCCATTGACTTACATTGACACACGGGAAAAGACCCTCATATACCTACATCTAACTAATAACATTATCACAAACATACACTCATCGATGCATACAAACAATATACACCACATGACATACCCAAAATATTTATTTATCACAAAAAGAACACGATTTAGTTACTTTTTCACACAAGCTCATGACGTCACTCACTTTACGAGGAAAACCAGTCTTAGAAAAAAAAAATGACCAATTTTTAGAGCCTCCATTGACTTTTATTGGGAAGACGTGCTCGTGCACGCGAAACCCTCATTTCCCTAACGCACGCAAATAGCGTAGACAGAAAAACTCCAAATACCAGCGCTAGAAAAGACATGATTTCATGCGTTAGACCCAGCTATGATAAATAGATCAAGAAATTACTATTTCCCTATGGTGGATTTATGGATTTTACTGTTTGAATATTCACAACACCATTAAATTGTTTCAGACTTTTATATTACATCAACTACAAATCAACATCACTAGTAACAAACTTTTAGTAAAAAATATTACATTTAAACGGACACAAAAATAATGTCAACTTTTCAGGATTCACAAACACTACACAATGGGAAACAATTCTCATTTACCTTTATTATTGCATTCCTTTTTTTCAACTCATATGCTTGCAGCAACAGCATATCTACATAGGCTTAACACATGATCAGTCATGGATGCACATACATTACTTTTAACATTCACTCATACATGTGCATTCAAATGATGGGGGAAAAACACAATACATTCTCTATAGGAATCACAGAACAGAACATATGGATTTTACTGTACTTTTAACATCATGATTCCATCACAATAAACCATTAGGAATTACGTACAAGAAGAACATCATTACACCAGATTACAGATGTCACTTTATGGGAAGGAACAACAATGCCAGACCGCTATATAGAAGTCAGCATATGTGGGACACAATCACAATATATATACGTACATGTACATAACACGCATCACCCATCACGCAACCACAAAGCAGATTAGATTTTATTCAGCACACAATAACAATGTAGCACAATACAACAACACAATGAGGATTTCAGAACTACATAGGCAGGTTAATAATATGATGACGTCATTAGAAGATTCAACGATACACATCACAGATTCACGACTGTACCGCCCCTTTCGGAACTTTAACACTCAATACTACAATACAACATATACGTAAATAACAGTTTGGAACAGCATTATTAGGGCGATTTCAATGGGACAATTAATAAATATTGTCAGATCACAAATCACTTATATATATAATACTACAGATGACAGCCGGAAGTTATTCAGCATTAGTGCGATTTGAAAGGGACGCATACAATATTGACAGCTCGGCAATCACTTATATACAATACTACAGATGACAGCTGGAAGTTATTCAGTATTAGTGCCATTTTAATGGGACGCATACAATATTGACATCTCGGCAATCACTTATATATACAATACTACAGATGACAGCCGGAAGTTATTCAGCATTAGTGCGATTTGAAAGGGACGCATACAATATTGACTGCTCGGCAATCACTTATATATACAATACTACAAATGGCAGACGGGAAGTTCGGAATTATTATTGCGATTTTAAAGGGACGCATACAATATTGACAGCTCGGCAATCACTTATATATACAATACTACAGATGGCAGACGGGAAGTTCGGAATTATTATTGCGATTTGAAAGGGACGCATACAATATTGACATCTCGGCAATCACTTATATATACAATACTACAGATGGCAGACGGGAAGTTCGGAATTATTATTGCGATTTTAAAGGGACGCATACAATATTGACATCTCGGCAATCACTTATATATACAATACTACAGATGGCAGACGGGAAGTTCGGAATTATTATTGCGATTTTAAAGGGACGCATACAATATTGACTGCTCGGCAATCACTTATATATACACAATACTACAGATGGCAGACGGGAAGTTCGGAATTATTATTGCGATTCTAAAGGGACGCATACAATATTGACAGCTCGGCAATCACTTATATATATACAATACTACAGATGGCAGACGGGAAGTTCGGAATTATTATTGCGATTTTAAAGGGACGCATACAATATTGACATCTCGGCAATCACTTATATATACAATACTACAGATGGCAGATGTTACTTTATCGTTTACAAACAATGTTGCAGCAACATTGATCGATCACATTCGATGCACATTATACATAACTATGCACTTTCATTCATGTTAGCCTGGACGTGTGCTTGTTACTATAAAATCGCGTTTAAGAAATATTGATTACGCATATGATCAAACATTACAAACATGCACTGTATGTGTGATATTTGACACTTTCACATTGAGATTCATTGTTGGAAAATAACATTTCAGCAAACAACAAATAAACGCCCACTGTGAAAGCATTCGTGCCGCTCACATACAAACAGGTGAATACAATCAGCAATCATTACAAACTCACTACCATTGGACTAATTGTACTATAAATCCCCCAAACAACATGGCCAAAGCATCACTTGTGATCCACATCAGATCAAGTGCTTAACTTGTTACGCTGTTTTGAAAGATGGATGACGATGACATGGTAGACGCTGCTGGTGCTGCTATTGGCGAACTAGCTGTTGGTCGAATCAGGCAGCCTCGGCGGCTCAGACTGAGACGAAGGGGTCGTCTGGTTTGAGGTCCTCCTGTCTACAGGTTGAGACCCACCTTGGAAAACATGAGCGACTTTGAGGTTTATGATAAGTATCGGCTCGATCGCGAACAGCTCATTGGCCTTTACGATCTTCTTAAACCTCATTTGGAGCAACGTATAAGAATAAGGACTGCTGTTCCCGCCATGAGTAAGATGCTAAGCTGTCTATACGTCCTGGCCTCCGGGAGTTTTCAATCCAGAGAACTGTACATGCATGGCCTGGCTCAAGGTACATTCTCTGTGGTGTTTGATAACTTTCTGGACGCCATGGTAGGTATCAGTAAGCAATACATAGGATTCCCACAGAATGATGGTGATTGGAGGCGCCTGAAGCGGGAATTCTTTGATATTGCTCAATTGCCCAATGTCTTGGGAGCCATAGATTGTACCCACATTGCGCTGCGTGCTCCAATTGATGACTTGCCCTTCAGAAATCGCAAACATTTTCATAGCCTCAACGTGCAGTATGTTTGTGACGCACGGATGAGGATTATGTGTGTACGAATTTTGGAGGGGCTAGTCATGATGCCCGCATCCTCTCTCTGTCGTCCCTGTGGAGACCGTTTGAGGAAAGACAAATGCCCCCTGGTTATCTCGTTGGTGAGTATTTGTGCACAACATGGTTAATTAGTTTGACAATTGCCACTGTAGTTTTAAAATGTTAGCGTAATGTTCAGCTATAGGATGCAATTTAACCATATATTTTCCCCCCGCTAATGTCTACTTTTAGTTCAATGCAGATATGTAGCATGTCTTACCTTAAATGCTCAGATAGAGAATGTAATGTAACCATGTAGTTAGCATTTTACACAAGGTTTGATTTAGGAGAAATACGCATATGTAGCATGTCTTAGCTGAAATCGGAAGATATTAGCTAATGCAATTTAACCATGTCATTGTCTCTTTCCGCTAATGTCTTTTAGTTCAATGCAGATATGTAGCATGTCTTACCTTAAATGCTCAGATAGAGAATGCAATGTAACAATTTATTTGCCATTTTACACAAGGTCTGGTTTAGGAGAAATACGCATATGTAGCATGTCTTAGCTGAAATGGGAAGTTATTAGCTAATGCAATTTAACCATGTCATTGTCTCTTTCCGCTAATGTCTAGTTTTAGTTCAATGCAGATATGTAGCATGTCTTACCTTAAATGCTCAGAGAATGCAATGTAACCATTTAGTTTTTATTTTACACAAGGTTTGGTTTAGGAGAAATACGCATATGTAGCATGTCTTAGCTGAAATGGGAAGATATTAGCTAATGCAATTTAACCATGTCATTGTCTCTTTCCGCTAATGTCTTTTAGTTCAATGCAGATATGTAGCATGTCTTACCTTAAATGCTCAGATAGAGAATGCAATGTAACCATGTAGTTTGCATTTTACACAAGGCTTGATTTAGGAGAAATACGCATATGTAGGATGTCTTAGCTGAAATGGGAAGATATTAGCTAATGCAATTTAACCATGTCATTGTCTCTTTCCGCTAATGTCTTTTAGTTCAATGCAGATATGTAGCATGTCTTACCTTAAATGCTCAGATAGAGAATGCAATGTAACCATGTAGTTTGCATTTTACACAAGGCTTGATTTAGGAGAAATACGCATATGTAGCATGTCTTAGCTGAAATGGGAAGATATTAGCTAATGCAATTTAACCATGTCATTGTCTCTTTCCGCTAATGTCTTTTAGTTCAATGCAGATATGTAGCATGTCTTACCTTAAATGCTCAGATAGAGAATGCAATGTAACCATGTAGTTTGCATTTTACACAAGGCTTGATTTAGGAGAAATACGCATATGTAGCATGTCTTAGCTGAAATGGGAAGATATTAGCTAATGCAATTTAACCATGTCATTGTCTCTTTCCTCTAATGTCTTTTAGTTCAATGCAGATATGTAGCATGTCTTACCTTAAATGCTCAGATAGAGAATGCAATGTAACCATGTAGTTTGCATTTTACACAAGGCTTGATTTAGGAGAAATATGCATATGTAGCATGTCTTAGCTGAAATGGGAAGATATTAGCTAATGCAATTTAACCATGTCATTGTCTCTTTCCTCTAATGTCTTTTAGTTCAATGCAGATATGTAGCATGTCTTACCTTAAATGCTCAGATAGAGAATGCAATGTAACCATGTAGTTTGCATTTTACACAAGGCTTGATTTAGGAGAAATACGCATATGTAGGATGTCTTAGCTGAAATGGGAAGATATTAGCTAATGCAATTTAACCATGTCATTGTCTCTTTCCGCTAATGTATTTTAGTTCAATGCAGATATGTAGCATGTCTTACCTTAAATGCTCAGATAGAGAATGCAATGTAACCATGTAGTTTGCATTTTACACAAGGCTTGATTTAGGAGAAATACGCATATGTAGCATGTCTTAGCTGAAATGGGAAGATATTAGCTAATGCAATTTAACCATGTCATTGTCTCTTTCCGCTAATGTCTTTTAGTTCAATGCAGATATGTAGCATGTCTTACCTTAAATGCTCAGATAGAGAATGCAATGTAACCATGTAGTTTGCATTTTACACAAGGCTTGATTTAGGAGAAATACGCATATGTAGCATGTCTTAGATGAAATGGGAAGATATTAGCTAATGCAATTTAACCATGTCATTGTCTCTTTCCGCTAATGTCTTTTAGTTCAATGCAGATATGTAGCATGTCTTACCTTAAATGCTCAGATAGAGAATGCAATGTAACCATGTAGTTTGCATTTTACACAAGGCTTGATTTAGGAGAAATACGCATATGTAGCATGTCTTAGCTGAAATGGGAAGATATTAGCTAATGCAATTTAACCATGTCATTGTCTCTTTCCGCTAATGTCTTTTAGTTCAATGCAGATATGTAGCATGTCTTACCTTAAATGCTCAGATAGAGAATGCAATGTAACCATGTAGTTTGCATTTTACACAAGGCTTGATTTAGGAGAAATACGCATATGTAGCATGTCTTAGATGAAATGGGAAGATAGAGAATAATATTGAACTATATTTTTTAATTTTAAAATAAACATTTGTTACTGGATTATCGTGTACAAAACTTTTTATTGGACTCAAAATACTATTTTGAGGATTCTGTTTGAATTATGTTCTGTTCATAATTTATATGTGATTCTGGGTACATGAGCCGGCCTTGGCTCATTACCCCCTTGCGTAGCCCGACTGATGTGTCTGAGGAGCGCTACAATAGGGCTCATAAGAGAACCAGGGCTGTGGTTGAATGGATGTTTGGGCTCCTGAAGATGAGGTTCAGGTGCCTGGACAGGTCGGGAGGAGCCCTCCAGTACAACCCAAAGAAGGTGGCTAAGATCGTTGTAGCCTGTAGCGTCCTGCATAATATTGCACAGCGGGCTGGGATGCTGCAGGCCGTCTGGCCGGACAGAAACCACTCAGAGATGAGGAGGATGATCCTGTTCTAGAGGGGCCATTCCGGGACGAGGGGCTCAATGTCAGAGCAGACATCATCAACCGCAACTTTAGACGGTAAATAATAGAAGTTAGACTGGAGTATTGTCAATAGATGTGAACTCTAGGGAAATGACAAGTAGAGAATTATGCAAACATGTTAGGATTGTTCATCAAATGCTAAAAATGTGTTTCATTTATTAATATAGGTGATGCTCTGGGCATTGGGTCCTGTAGTGAGTCTTTGCCACCTGGTTTTTAAAGAGGACATCAGCTGGTAAGTATAAATGTATGGACTGTTGCTGGCATGAATTGTACACAAATACATCATATGGCATACTTTTTCTAAACTAGTATTTAGTTTACACATTACTTAAAATGTAAATACTCAGAAAGGGATCCTCTAGCATGACTATGGTTCAATGTCACACATTAGAGGTTTGTTCTGCTCAATATGACTCATCTTCACACTTGATAGAACATAACACAAGATGCTACACACGCTTAGTAAGCTAGTGACAGAAATTTCTTATGAAATGGGGGGTGGGAGAGGGCTACAGAAATGATTCACACACTTGTAGTAATTTTTATTAAACTTTTTCTGCCATTAGGGAGCTGACTTAATCTAAAAACTGAAAGGGAAGAATTAGAAGCCTGACAGTGAAGATTGCCCAGACTGACAGTGGAAAAAACCAAGATTGAAATTGAAGTATACCAATGGGATCATGTCTGGCATTATCTTTCAAATCTGCTGACCTTGAAAACCATACAAAGACATGTTCACATGGTAAGTGCCAACTATTTGATAGAATAAGGCTGTGGAGGCATCCTATTGGAGACACTTAGATGATTTTCTAATTTTTAGATGGTATTTCACAGTCCTCTATTTTTGAAATGATGAATAAGACACCTATTGAAGATCAACTGTTTAGCCCTGAATTGACTTTCAAAGACCATGCATTATCCAGGTTGGTGTACCAATGCATGCTAGTTAAGAATCACAGGAAGAATGTTGAATATTAGTAACTTACATACATTAGTCATATTTAGTTCTTAATTAGATATTTAGGGATCACAATCAGACACTTAGATGATTTTACTTTTTTAAATGGGATTTCACAGTCCTCTATTTTTGAACTGATGAAAAAGACACCTATTGAAGATCAACTGTTTACCCCTGAATTGACTTTCAAAGACCATGCATTATCCAGGTTGGTGTACCAATGCATGCTAGTTAAGAATCACAGGAAGAATGTTGATTATTGGTAGCTTATATACATTAGTCATACTTATTTCATCATTAGATATTTAGGGATCACAATCAGACACTTAGATGATTTTACTTTTTTAGATGGGATTTCACAGTCCTCTGTTTTTGAACTGATGAATAAGACACCTATTGAAGATCAACTGTTTAGCCCTGAATTGACTTTCAAAGACCATGCATTATCCAGGTTGGTGTACCAATGCATGCTAGTTAAGAATCACAGGAAGAATGTTGATTATTGGTAGCTTACATACATTATTCATACTTATTTCATCATTAGATATTTAGGGATCACAATCAGAAAAAGGAATACATATTATAGTTGATATAGAGGTATTTGAATGGACATGAAATATGAAATTTATGTTCAACATATATATTATTGAAATGTGATATACATTATTATGTATAATTAGAAAATCTGATATTTTAATTTATTTTTTATTACACAATATAATGGTGTATTTTTTTTTTTTTTAAATTTGATTAATAAATATCTTTAAAAAATGTTGAACAAAGTTAGAGCATAGACAAAAGATGATTGTAAATGTATTTTATGAATATTTGACAACGTGTGTATTAACTTTGTTAAAATTTTGTTTTTTAATTTCAGATTGGCATCTGATGACTTCCAGGAATATTTTTTTGTTTTTGTTTCCAAAACTTTTATTTTTTTAAATGGTAATAATAAACATTTTATTATTAAATACACTCTTTTGAACAGATTATAATAAATATCCATATAATCTGTCAATAAAAAACAATTTGACTCCCATGACTGGTAGTTGTCTATTTGACAAGCACATGCATAAGATCAAATAATGCATTAATTTTAGAAAATCCACTGATTCCGAGAATATTACATTAAACTATCTTTTTTTAACATTAATTGGGGAGTGAGATCCATCAATGCTTTTCTTTTGAAATTCTTAGATGTTAAAATAATTTCGGATATGTAGTCAATTTCTCATAAATTATTTGTTTTCACTTTTAAGAAGGGGAAGTGGTTCAATTACATTAAAGTGACAGTGTTGTTGAATGTAAAATTAATTTTATAAGATCTTGTATCTTCCTTAGGTATCTCAAAACATTATTTGCTAAATTATTTTAATTTTTACATTTATAAATGGTAGGTCATTTAACATGATATTTTTCACAAGCTAGTTATTGGATGCCAGGTTAATCGATTTTATTTTCTAGTGGAGTCATTTAACTATAGTTATTAATATTATGTATTTTTTAAAATCTTACCTCTTGGGTTAGACATCACATATCTATATATAATTTTCATTCCCCTTTAATTTATTTTGACAATGTTAAATCAACATTCCAAATGTTTTAGTCCTTAAAGCAGTGCTTTCCAAACTGTGTGTCGGGACACACTAGTGTGTCGGCAGCAGTGTGTAGGTGTGTCCCTGCTTCAGCACACATTTTTTTAAATTTCATTTTTTTTTACATGGTTGACACGTGATTGATACCTAGTGGGTCACAGATCATCTTAACCTATTGGCGCAGCTCAGTGGGAGGTGAAACTATTCCCATTGGCAGCACATTGGCTCCTGACTGCACATGTAGTCTCCTTAATCGGCTCGTTCTTGCATGTGTAGTCAGTGAGTGGGACAGCAGTGTGTTTGCAGCACGGGCAGTAGTCAATTGGACTCACCGAGCTCTGAGGGCGGCAGCTTAAACGCTGAGCTGAAGTCAGAGGGGTTTTTTTTGCAACTAGATCCCAGTAGTGCATTGCTGCTCCTGCTCTTGATATATGGATAGGAAGGGGAAGCTTAAAAATGCTTGATGATGAAATGTGAGTGTCTTTATCTAATATTCCACCAAATATTCTGAAATTGTGTTCATCCCATCAACCTCATAAATCCCATTAAAATAGTAAGTAGCTATTGGTGTTATTAAACTTTTTTTAAATCTTGCACATACATACTGTTAATTGTAAATACATTTCATTATTATATAATTTATGTATGTGTCCGTATCTCTTAAAACAAATTAGTTTAACCTCCTGTTTGCCAGTACAACTGAATTACTGTGTCGCAAAATGATGTAGGTCTAAAAAGTGTGTCGCCAACATAAAAAGTTTGGAAAGCTCTGCCTTAAAGGGACATTCACAAAGTATATTGTGTATTGAGTTTTAAATAATTCATAAAAGAATTTAAACATATTTAGAAAGTACTATAGAATTACGTTCAGTCTTTAAATATACTTTGAAAAAAATACATCAATGCACATATCTTAGTCAATTACATAAGGCATCTATGTGCAAACAACAATCAGCATCAAAATAGCCTATGTAGATTTGTATTTAATCCAAAAATATATATAATTACAATCTAATGATTGAATACCAAAACATATTAAGTTGTTCAAATATTATAATCTTATCCAAAATGCATACATAACATATAGCTTAATGTCCCTCTAAGCTGAAGACTCCGAAATACCTCCTTTACAATATATATTTCAGTCAGTGTGTAAAACAATCCAGAAGTTAATCTAAATTTGCTTTACTCATATGTTATACTAATTTAGCAAAAGGAAGGTGCCTAGGTTTCTGATATTTCAAGCATTATTGTGAAATGTTTATTTAAAGGGACATGAACTCAAAATATACTTAAAGGGAGACAGTTAAAAAATTAATGATTTATACATTCTGAATGAGTATTCTATTTTAAGCAACTTTAAAAATTGTCTCATATTATGAATGCTCCTTGTGATGTTGCTATCATTACTTTAAAAATAAGGCATTAAATAGATAATTTATTTGCTTCAGTACTCTGGACAGAACTTGGTTTTTTGTGGTGGATTAATTTATCCAACAATCATCAAGGACAACCCAGGTTTTTTGCAACAATTGTCCGTAATCTAAAATATCATTATTGATTTGCAAAGAAAGATAACAAGATAATTCTTAACATTTGAGAATCGGATTAAATTATAAAGTTGATTAACATTTCATGCTCAATCTGAATCACCAATGCTAAATTTGTTTGGACAGTGTCCCTTTAAGAGATTTAAATAGTGTATTTACTTCTCTTCCTATCTTGACATACTTTGCTTGAAAAGCATATCGAGATAGGCTCAGTAGATGAAGATTGGTGGATGCACAGAGATGCCTTATGTGATTGGCTCAACCATGTGCATTTAAATTTCTTCTGTTGAGGATATCTAAATACTAATATAAATTGATTTACATTTTAAAGTCTAAACAATTTTCTATCTCTACAGATCATTTGATACAATTGTTTGTTTGTAATGTCTATTTAAAAATAAAGACGCCATTGCACAATAACATATATGAGCACTTCAGACAAATACAAGCTCAAGGTTTATTTACCAATAACAAACAAACCTGTAGTTTAACATCTATAAACAGATTATCCAAGTTACTGACATTATAACCTGAATTTGAACATTCAGAAATATTGCGTGGGAAACGCATCTTGAAACACAAGATTAGCATCTTTAAACATTAGAGTCTAATGTCATGCAATAGCATACAATCAATGTGCATTATGAAATACATTTAATAGAGCAATATCAATACTTCACAATAAGTCAATAAATGGATTTTATGAACAATAAAGACATACAATATTAAATGTGTATTTGTATTAAAGAAACAGACCGTTATCAAACCGAGAAATGTCTACAACATTTAATAATGTGACAGTATTAGATTTTAAAGAGAATTTAATCATTAATATTTAATGGATCACGGATATTAAATCTGCGTCACACATATCCGCATGACAGGCCCATGAGTTACAAATAAGTCTACATGAAAAATGGAGTAACAGCACCACCATGAGGTATGTGTAAGGAAGTTAATAAGATATGAAACATTAAGGAACGGCCAATCAGAGTTCATCACACAAACACAACTTGAGTCAGGATGGTCTCACAGACATTCTAACAATATTTCAAAATTTTTTCCAATCAGATGTACAGATAACTTGTCCCATGATGCATCTCATGTTTACTTCACCATATAAAAGTCCATTACGCGTTGCCATCTTTGTCAGTTCTCTAATGCCTGCAGGCAGTATATCTGATTTTGTTATACAAAAAAATCTACAACCTAGCAGGCATGTCAGCTCCCAGGTTCACCAAGGAGGAGAGCGCTGCACTGGTCCACGCCGTCAAGGACTTTTATCCCCAGCTGTTTGGGAACAAGAGGAGGTTGACAGATGCGCATGTTAAGAAGGCCCTCTGGGAGTCTATCACCAATGCGGTTAGATTGGTGTGTGACGTCCAGAGGACCCAGGATCAGATCATGAGGAGATTCGGAGATATGAGGTTGCGGTTAACAAAAAAAGTCAACCTCATAAGGGACTGGGTACAAGCCCGTAAAAGAGGTGGCAAAAGAGAGGCCCGCGGAAACTGTACCTACTCCCTTATGAGGTGACTTTATGTGAGCTCCTCAATCTCCGGGTCCCCAAAAGATTTAGATCCTCGCCATCCTCGGCCTCCTCTTCTTCCCTCCCAGTTGCGGGATCTGAAAGTCCTGACGCGGGGGCCAGGGCAGCTGCTTCTCCGTCCGGTGGCCTGGGAGGAGATGGAGAATCTGAACCAGGTAATTATCCAACTTCATATAATATCTTAATATTTGTTTTTTGAAAAAAAAAATGTGTATATAGTCAGATACTAAACCTATACAGATCTCACAACATACACTACATATGATGTTTAGATATCTGATTTTAGATTAGTGACACATGAAATAGGAATGATGTGTCTTGCGCTCTACAGAATATGCGTCACAGAGCGAAAATGGTATAGCGCATACACGTTAACATGGGTTAGCTGTAAGTGGCATTGCTTTATACATGTTGGTCAAATGACGGATGCGTAATTCCGCTTTGAATCATTGCGCAATGATCGCGAAAATGGAATTTCGCATACACGTTAACATGGGTTTGCTGTAAGTGGCATTGCTTTATACATGTTGGTCAAATGACGGATGCGTAATTCCGCTTTGAATCATTGCGCAGTGATCGCGAAAATGGAATTTCGCATACACGTTAACATGGGTTTGCTGTAAGTGGCATTGCTTTATACATGTTGGTCAAATGACGGATGCGTAATTCCGCTTTGAATCATTGCTCAGTGATCGCGAAAATGGAATTTCGCATACACGTTAACATGGGTTTGCTGTAAGTGGCATTGCTTTATACATGTTGGTCAAATGACGGATGCGTAATTCCGCTTTGAATCATTGCGCAATGATCGCGAAAATGGAATTTCGCATACATGTTAACATGGGTTTGCTGTAAGTGGCATTGCTTTATACATGTTGGTCAAATGACGGATGCGTAATTCCGCATGGAATCATTGCGCAATGATCGCGAAAATGGAATTTCGCATACACGTTAACATGGGTTTGCTGTAAGTGGCATTGCTTTATACATGTTGGTCAAATGACGGATGCGTAATTCCGCTTTGAATCATTGCGCAATGATCACGAAAATGGAATTTCGCATACACGTTAACATGGGTTTGCTGTAAGTGGCATTGCTTTATACATGTTGGTCAAATGACGGATGCGTAATTCCGCATGGAATCATTGCGCAATGATCGCGAAAATGGAATTTTGCATACACGTTAACATGGGTTTGCTGTAAGTGGCATTGCTTTATACATGTTGGTCAAATGACGGATGCGTAATTCCGCATGGAATCATTGCTCAATGATCGTGAAAATGGAATTTCGCATACACGTTAACATGGGTTTGCTGTAAGTGGCATTGCTTTATACATGTTGGTCAAATGACGGATGCGTAATTCCGCTTTGAATCATTGCGCAATGATCGCGAAAATGGAATTTCGCATACACGTTAACATGGGTTTGCTGTAAGTGGCATTGCTTTATACATGTTGGTCAAATGACGGATGCGTAATTCCGCATGGAATCATTGCGCAATGATCGCGAAAATGGAATTTCGCATACACGTTAACATGGGTTTGCTGTAAGTGGCATTGCTTTATACATGTTGGTCAAAATGAAATGTGAATTATTATATATGTGAAGAATACAGTATTCTTATTTTCAATATTATACATAATAAAAAAAGAAGAATCCAAATAAATTATAACATATGCCCATCAATTGATGAGAATGAAATAACACCAAAAAATAATTAAAGCTACAGTAAGCAACACAACTGATTGAAAATAAGAGTACAGAATATATTTATCATGAATTGAATTGAGGAAACAATTAACTCATGGGACTACCAAAGGATTAATATTTTTAAATTGATTTGCTAATAATGTAAAGATTTTAAACATGGCATGATTTGTATTAATGATATCCAATCCTCATTTAATATATTACAGATATGGAAGTTGCTGCTGGTTCCTTAAGGCAGGGCTTGTCACAGTATGGTATGTCTCATTTTAATTGACATTTGTCTTAGAAACATGGACAGAACATTACATACTAAATCCACATTGTTCAATATTTATATGTAATGTCCCTTTAATAGATGAAAATTAAATAATTCTTCGGATATCCTTAAATAACATATTAGATTGGAATTGCATGCTCAATCCCATTCATTACATCAACATATGGAGTAGAGAATTCATTAACACCAACATTGTCAAATCAATATAATTTTATATTAAAGGGATACTGAGCTAAAATTATTAATGTTGTCATTCAGATAGAGTATGCAATATTAATAAACATTTAAATATAATACTATAATCATATGTGAAATATTCTATTGCTAAATGTATTTTAAAATCAAGAATGTACGTTTATCTGCATCTCAATTTTGGTTGACCAACCTGGGTTTTGATTGATGATTGGTGGATACCTTCAACAAACAATATTTATTGAATCCAATATTGCTTATCTGCCTTTAAGATTAAAATGTAGCAACATTCAAATTATAATAGGAGTCAATGTTAAATCATTTGTAACAGTTTGAACAGTGAAATCAATGATTTAAATGAATCATGTCAGTGTCCCTTTAATAAACAATAGATTCATTCATCTTTACATTCTTTGGATTAAACAATATTGATATATAATTCACATATTCACTGTTGGAGTTACTTTATAGATATCAGCATACTCTAAAAGCACCATGATTACATATTTGTACTAATCAATTTGGTTTGGTATTGTGATAAATATGTGTTGTGTCCTAAACAAGATTACTGTACATTGCACAAATGGCTCGATGTGCCACATGTCTTTGTTTATATTTGTCAACAGCTGTTCTTCAAAATGTGGTTTGTGTGTATTCTTTTAAGAACATTGATCAATGGGTATATTTAGATATGCAATAGCATCGTATGAGATGAGTTTGATGTCTAATATAGTCAGAAATTAAACATATGTTCAATACATCATTTTTAACAGAATCCCCTTGATTCAATCAAGCATTTTTTGGTTTAATGACTGCTCTATTCTTCACATTTTCAAGTTGATTATTCTTAAAATTCGCTACAGATGTAATTTAGTGATATCCCAAATGTGTTCACTAATATATATCTATATCATTCATAGAGAGAGTTGGTGTGGGGAGCCCACAGGAATCCAGCAGTGACACAGAGCCGCCTTTGCGGTCTCCTGGTAAGTCCATTGACTCATTTATATGTCATTGAAGGTGTATTGGTAATCAATATTATGAGCATGATTCTGATGAAGCATAACATTTGAACAATCATATAATTTTTTCCTCTGATTATATATTAATTTTCTTTGAATATTGAAAGATTAATAATTAAAACTTTATTAGTCTACACATTTGTTATTCAGAAGATGTATAGCATATGTTTGTTTCCATGTTCATTTTTGACAACAGTCATCAAGTGATACACACATGAGAAATCTTAAATGTTCTATGTACTATGCTTTTATGATTTTTAAATTAATACAAACAATACATCAAAAATATGAATCATTGAGAATAACAAATCTAATGTAATTTGTATGCTCCATCAAAATGATGTAAATCATAACTTTGGGTGTGTATATCTTTAATGCAACATTGATGTGTGTCTTTGATCAACAGTAACATATGTTATAATATCTGATCTTAACGTGTACACAACATGTTATGTTTTACAGAGATTGATGTAACATGTGTGATGGAGGAGGAAGAGGCTGCCTTGAAGTCTGATGGTATGTGAAATATATCTATCATGTTTCCAACATCTTGCTTTATTGGAAATCATTTTATTGAAGACATTCAAAGTCTACAGCTTTTGCACTTTAAAAAGGAAGATTATTTGTCTGTTCAAATACACTACTGCCCCCTTTCTATATCAGGCAGCATGACAATTTTTTTTTGTTATTATTTAATTTTTAAATTTATAATTCATGCCATCATTATGTCACATGCATAGTCCAGGCCAAAACACAATAATAATGTTATAATTGTACAGACATCTGAGTGCCTATATGCATACCATATCCTCATTTCATTATTGTTTGGAAATTCAAACACACTTCGAAGTATATTGAAAACATAATCAATTTGAAATGCGTTTATTTGATTTCATGATGTATGAGATGTTAATATATTTGGATTATTTTTTTCAGATGGATCCTCCACCTCTGGTCATCTGGTTTCCGCCCCTGCTCAGTCCCCTGACCAGTCACAGACCCCTGACCATGCCCAGACCCCTGCCCAGGCCCAGACCCCTGCCCATGCCCAGACCACTGCCCAGGCCCAGACCCCTGCCCATGCCCAGACCACTGCTCAGGCCCAGACCCCTGCCCATGCCCAGACCACTGCCCAGGCCCAGACCCCTGCCCAGGCCCAGACCCCTGCCGGCCCTTCCCATTTGTCATTTCCTGTCCCTCCCAAAAAACGCCCCTTCACCCCCCTTCGCCGCTCTCCCTGTATTATGTGCCGTACAGCTGCCCAGACCCCAACTCACCACTAGCAAGCTGTACGGCCTACCCCGGAGCAGCAGCTCATCCCTCCCCAAGCCAATCCCATCCCTCCCCAACACAATCCCATCCCTCCCCAACCCAATCCCATCCCTCCCCCCTGTCTCAACCTTCATTGTCCTGGGTGTTGGATTGTCCTTCCCAAGCACAGCTGTAAGTATCATTCAAAATCAACATTATAAGATACTTAAAGGTACACTGAAGGTAATTTTTTTCTATTGTGATTCAAATAGAGCATGCAATGTTAATCAAATTTATAATTTACTACTCTTATAAATTATTATTCATTCTCTTGCTATCTTTATTGAAACAAAGAAATGCCTAGAATTAATTTTAAATTGAAAATAATTGTGGACATCATTTCTTTATTGTTGGATGAATGTATCCATCAACCAGCAGGGACAACCAAAGTTGATAAACAAATATGGCCTGCCCTAAAAACCTACATTCTTGCATTCAAAATCTAGCTAGAGAATTCTAACATTTAAAGAATATGTTTAATTTTTTAATATTTGTAATGTCATGCTCTATCTGAATCAGTCAATTAAATATTTAGGTTCAGTGTCCCTTTAATTTGATATCACTACATATACCAATCACCACTACTTGGATCCAACAATTTATGTACAAATGTTGATACATTATCTCTTGTCTAACCCAGTGGGAATGTAATTTCTTCAGGTTGCTATGTTTACACAGCTTGTCCTCAACGCCAAAATGTTTAAGGATAGGTGTGCCTACCACAGTATAATTAAAATATTTAAATTGCTAATGTAAGTACAATGTAAATCCATTAACAAGATTTGATACACTCAAGCTGTATAAGTGGATCATCGAAAACCAATTAAAGGGGACAACATGTTTGAGTCAACTGTCCCTTTAATGATTTCGGTCTGTCTGAATAACATATTTCATGTGTAAAGAATCAATTTAAACTAATTGATGTAAAGAATGATTTGTCTTTATGATGACAATGTATCTTTGCTTATTTTTTCTTCTGTTGTGTAATTATCCTTAATATTTTATTTATTCTTTATTTTAGGCTGTGACTCAGCATGGCTCATGCTAGAAGGTATAACACGAGTAGAGCAGGCCGTGTTGAGGAACGTAGCTGTCCTGAGAGGGATGAACGACACCATGCAGGCCCAGCTCCGGGTTCAGGACTTGACTCTGCGTGAAATCATGCGATTAACTTCAAGGCCTGAATCTGGAGCTGGACATGCACAGGACGATGAAGAGGATGACCAGTAAGTGGAGGATCTGGAGATGCTCCAAGGTCGCAGATAAGAATCCTCCGTCCACATGTTGATGTTTTTTTTATTGTTGCCATTTGGCCTTTTTCAAAGTTTATTGTTGTGCCTGTTGCACTCTTTTACCTGGTCATATGTCTCCAATGGGGCTATGATGGCCCTTGGCAACTCTCTTCATGGACTGTGATGCACTCTGTTACCTTGTCATATGTCTCCAATGGGGCTATGTTGGCCCTTGGCAACTCTCTTCATGGACTGTGATGCACTCTGTTACCTTGTCATATGTCTCCAATGGGGCTATGGTGGCCCTTGGCAACTCTCTTCATGGACTGTGATGTACTGTGTTACCTTGTCATATGTCTCCAATGGGGCTATGGTGGCCCTTGGCAACTCTCTTCATGGACTGTGATGCACTCTGTTACCTTGTCATATGTCTCCAATGGGGCTATGGTGGCCCTTGGCAACTCTCTTCATGGACTGTGATGCACTGTGTTACCTTGTCATATGTCTCCAATGGGGCTATGGTGGCCCTTGGCAACTCTCTTCATGGACTGTGATGCACTGTGTTACCTTGTCATATGTCTCCAATGGGGCTATGGTGGCCCTTGGCAACTCTCTTCATGGACTGTGATGCACTCTGTTACCTTGTCATATGTCTCCAATGGGGCTATGGTGGCCCTTGGCAACTCTCTTCATGGACTGTGATGCACTCTGTTAACTTGTCATATGTCTCCAATGGGGCTATGGTGGCCCTTGGCAACTCTCTTCGTGGACTGTGATGCACTGTGTTACCTTGTCATATGTCTCCAATGGGGCTATGGTGGCCCTTGGCAACTCTTCTCATGGACTGTGATGCACTCTGTTACCTTGTCATATGTCTCCAATGGGGCTATGGTGGCCCTTGGTAACTCTCTTCATGGACTGTGATGCACTGTGTTACCTTGTCATATGTCTCCAATGGGGCTATGGTGGCCCTTGGCAACCCTCTTCATGGACTGTGATGCACTGTGTTACCTTGTCATATGTCTCCAATGGGGCTATGGTGGCCCTTGGCAACTCTCTTCATGGACTGTGATGCACTCTGTTACCTTGTCATATGTCTCCAATGGGGCTATGATGGCCCTTTGCAACTCTCTTCATGGACTGTGATGCACTGTGTTACCTTGTCATATGTCTCCAATGGGGCTATGGTGGCCCTTGGCAACTCTCTTCATGGACTGTGATGCACTCTGTTACCTTGTCATATGTCTCCAATGGGGCTATGGTGGCCCTTGGCAACTCTCTTCATGGACTGTGATGCACTCTGTTACCTTGTCATATGTCTCCAATGGGGCTATTGTGGCCCTTGGCAACTCTCTTCATGGACTGTGATGCACTGTGTTACCTTGTCATATGTCTCCAATGGGGCTATGGTGGCCCTTGGCAACTCTCTTCATGGACTGTAATGCACTCTGTTACCTTGTCATATGGCTCAAATATTCCTTATTTTTACAAGATTATTTCTAAACGTTGTTGATGTTTTCTTACATACTAATAAAAGACATGTAATTGCACGATTCTTTGTCCTCATTCTTCATGTTATTTTTTGAAAGCTCTAGTTTATCTGGTTGATCCTTAAAGGGACCTACCAAAAATAATGGTTTTTCAAAAATCATATATGTAAGACAATTGTAAATGACTTTAAGATTAACATCTCCAATGTAATCTTATTATTTGTCTTTATATATTTTTCTCAAAGCTTTATCATTGCATGATTATGATTAGCATAGTAATTGTTTTATATATGTATATATAGATTGTTATTTGTGTATATATGTATATTTCAATTTTCACATCCATGTGTGTATTTAGAAACTCTGCATGAATTGATGCACCTTTAACAAATGATCTGAGGATTGATACAATGATATAATCCCTGTAAAGTGTTCATTTTATTGAAATAGTATTGTCTATGTGTATCCTCTTTTTAAAAACAAAATAATGTCCCTTTAAGTGATGGTGAGCACAATTGTTAATGAATGTATTTCCATTTCTAAAGCGTTTTTGTCCTTTTTACATGAACAAGGACATATAATCTTATTAATAAACAATCTTATTGTAATGTTGACAGCACATGTATTTCATTTTCAATTCTATCTTATTGTAAAAGTGTAACCAAATAAATCTATGTGTGTAATGCAAATATTTTAGATGATGAATATTTTTTATCAAATATGTTAACAAAATACTTCTCCTCCCATATATGGCTATAGGTAGGCTGACCATATTTAAACTTGAATAAATGACACGTTTAATCAATACATGTATCATTATTGTTATTCCAAAACAATCAAAACATATCTTAAAACATCAATGGCATATGTATTTCTTATGTGTATCTTTTAAATATTAAAGATATACACCATAGCTATAGTTCAAGGGACAGTCAAGTCCGAAAAGATGATTCATGATTTCGTGACATTCCTAGATAGCAATCTAGACACATACTAGTTCCTAAAATATAAATATATTTCTTAGTGATATGCCAAGCTGTCAACTGAGTCCTTGGATTGGCTGCGGTTTTTCATCGATCTCGGATGCGCCATGTTGCTTAAGACGTCACCTGCCAGGCTGTCCAATGATTCCTTGTATTGACTGACGTTCTTACGTGATCAAGAATGTGCCTTTTATTGGATGGCGTTTTGACGCGATCAAGGATGCGCCTTTTTTTTTTGGGGCGTTCTTACGTGATCAAGAATGTGCCTTTTATTGGATGGCGTTCTTACGTGATCAAGGAAGCGCCATGTTAAGACGTCACATGCAAAGGTAAAAAAATGTCTGATTGTATTACGTAGTCCCGCAATATTTGTTTGTGCACGTTAAACACGTTTGTGACTGCAGCCAATTTTAAAAACCTTGCGAATATGTATTATTTGCATCATGTTACATTGTTGACCCGTAGCTGATAAAGACCACCACATTCTCTTTTGCTGGATGTCTGGTTGAATAAACAAACGAAAGAAAAATGTTTTCATGCATATGGTATTTCGAGGCAAGTGCAAATCTCTATAGTCCATGTTGTTTAATATGTTTGTTAACAATATGTTCCTTTTTCAGAAAAATGACTGTTGTGTTTAATGTTAAAGATATCTAATTAATAAATATGCGCTATTGTGTTAGAATAAAGTAATCAATATGCATTTAGCTTTATCATATGCTAAATATATGATGCAGACTTCTTCTAAATGTAATTTCGTTGTATATTTTATTAAAGGTTCATTAGACACTCACATTATAAATGAAATCTTTTAATTTGGTCTCTAGTTAGATAGTCCATTGTTTAACAAATACACGTTTCATTTTGCTTCTGTTCAAATAAAATGTAATTAATTATCAGACTCCTCGCCAAGCCTCTAAGTTTCATGTGAGTACCATCTCCAGCTTTCTCCTGTTTTGTGTATGATGGTGTATTGTCTTGTTTTACGGTTGTAATGGGGGTTCATCTATATTTTCAATAGAGCTAACCCGATTTTCTTTGAAAGTGTTTGAAGCTTTGTAATATTGATATCAGTATATGTTAATCTTGTTGTTTCTAGTAGTGTCTATTACATACAGTTCTGTTAAAAATATAGTATACTGTCCCTTTAATGCAAATGTTGATTTTTGTATCATGTATGAGTTCCACATTGGTTAATCTTCAAATATATTATTGTTAGCATATTTTCACCCACCACTCCTAAAAGGACTTTAAACCATATTCATTGTTAAAACAAATGTCTTTCTAAAAAAAAATTAACACAATAATGTCTCTTTAAGAAAATAGACTTTATTTAACACGTCAATATAAATCTGATTTCAATATTTATTGTTTGAACAAGTACATGTAGATATACCAACAATCTTCAAATATATGTAAGCATATGTAATTTTGTTAAAGTGACAGTTTAGAAAACAAATAATGTTTAGCATTATTCTAAACGCAATTTTGTAATATCAAATGTTTCTCACCAATTAATCATTTGTCTGTGTTTATTTAAATTTGCTAGCTAAACCTATGAGGTTCGTGTGCTCATTTCTTCGAGCTTGAAGAGTGCATGTAATCATTATGCAATTTGACCACTAGAGGGCATTTGGATAGCATTTGTATATGTAAAACCTTGTGCTCATACAGCATATTATTTACCATGTATTGATCATTGATATCTAAAATGTTGTTATGTCAGAACAACAAATAAGTGGTCATTTTTCATAGTCATAGATACAAGGGTAAGCACATAAGTCACACGTATTTCTCCATGTTTTGTTGTTTCCAACTTGATAATGCATAATACAGTGTTTTCTTTGTAATCAATAATTTTCTGACTGTCCCTTTAAGCTGTGTTATTGGCATTCAAACAGTAATATACCATCATGGATAATTGTAATGGTAATTTTGTTTGCGATTCGGGAAACAGTTTGGACATCACATCACAGAAACCAATCAATATCATGAACAAGGATAGGTATGTGATGATGTGGTTTTCACACACTTATAACCCACACTCTGCAAACAATCTGCCTCCATGGACCCGGTCCCATAGAAGTAGATTATATACAGAGTGTGGTCCACAAGTGTATGAAAACCACATCATCACATACCTATCCATTGCACATTAAATAAAAAAAAACATTAAAGATGAAAAAAAATACTTACTTCCTCTTCCTTCCCCTCTTCCCACGGGGCTGAGGCTCTGGGAGGGGCAACTGCCGACTCCGAAGAGTTCTCCTTGGAGATGTTGTGGGAAGAGTGGAAGGAAGAGTACTGGGATGACCAAGGTGAGGAGGAGAAGATGGCTGAGGAGGAGAAGATGGCTGAGGAGGAGAAGATGGCTGAGGAGGAGAAGATGGCTGAGGAGGAGAAGATGGCTGAGGAGGAGAAGATGGCTGAAGAGGAGGAGATGGCTGAGGAGGAGAAGATGGCTGAAGAGGAGTAGATGGGCTGGCAGGAGGAAATTGGCCAGCAGCAGGAGGCCCAGCAGCAGGAGGCCCAGCAGCAGGAGGCCCAGCAGCAGGAGGTGGACCAGGAGGCAGACCAGCATGCGCCTCCCGGAAAAAATTGAACATCTCTTGGTGTAGATGAATGATTCTGTTTTTCCCTTGTTCGATTCTATTAAGTATGTTTATTATTTGGTTTTGGCCTTCAATTATTTGATTTTGTCCATCAATAATTCGAGTTCGGCCTTCGATATTTTGTATCCGGGAGTTACGCATCTGGTCTATGTAGTCCAGTAGAACCCGCACCTCCGCTATTTCCTCTTGTTGTGCTTGGCGGGGTACCCGTGCACGGCGGGGTGCCTGTGCACAGCGGTGTGCGGGTCCTTGAGGGGCCTCTGGTTCCGCGGACTCCTCCTCTGCTTCTGGGGCCTCTTCATCTGCTTCCGTGCCCTCTTCGTCACGGGGGGCCTCTTCCCTCCGAAGTGGAAATTCCTCCCCACCACTCTCATCCCGGGGAGATGGAGGAGGCTGTATTTCTTGTGCTGCCTCCTCCCCAGACTCTGTATATTAGAAAAATAAAAAAAAATGTATATATTAGCATATTTGCAAATCAAGCTTTAAATGACTTAGCTTACGATACAATTACAAATGCAGAATCATTAATCCACTTTGAAATCTAACAATCAATACGATTTCCGCATTTTCTAAACCGTGTTTGTGATATCTCTGGTCAATCTGAATGTTTTAGCGTTTGTTTTCAGTCTGTTTAAATGCACACCTAACCTATAGCCTAGATACTGATGTAACCGCAAAGTAATTGTGAATGCGTGTAAACAGCGTAATAGCATTAATCTGATCCTTAAAGGGACATGAAACCCAATGTTTTATCTTTCATGATTTAGAAGCATACATTTATAATCAACTTTCTAATGTACTTTTCTTATCTAATTAGCTTCATTCTCTGGATATTCTTTGCTGAAAAGCATATCTAAATATGCTTATAAGATCATTGTTAGATGAATATAGCCGCCTCCTGTGATTGTTTCACCGTGTGCATGGCTATTTCTTCATTAAAATATATCTCAAGAATGATTCAAATTAGGTAATATAAGTACATTTGAATGTTTTGTCAAATTGTATTCGCTACCTCAATCATGAAAGTAAAGGTTTGCGTATAGTGTCCCTTGAAATACATTCGTATGTGAATTTATTGTTCAATGAGCTTACCGTCAGATGAGAATGGCAGGTTCCCGGTATCAATTCCTCCGATACCGACTACATCCACCTCGGAGATGCTGAGCCGCAACATTTCCTCCCATCGGCAGTACTCTATTTCCAGGGCAGGTCCGCCACCGGTTCCTGCAGAATGTCGGGCCTCCAGGCTTAACTTTTTCTTGAGATCCATCTTACAGTCCCGGTAGCGATGTTTTATCGAATCCAGATCTCTGTTCCGGCCACCCACTGCATTGACTGCATTCCTTATCTCATTCCAGAGCCTCCTCTTGTCAGTCGGGGTAGTCTTCTGGTGCTGCAGCCTCCTATACCTGGCCATATAGGCCTCTATGAGGGCCTCCTTCTCCTCCATCGAAAACCTCGCCTCCCTAGTCGCCTTGGCCTTCCCCTGTGACGATGCCCTCTGTTTCCCGGACTGTGAAGCCCTACTCTGTCCGCCACTGGGCCCAGCCACTTGTTCATCTTGAACCAAGTGGCTGGGTCCACCCACCGCTTCCACCCCAACTTCCTGCCCCCCTTCCTGCCCCCCTTCCTGCCCTGTTCCTCTCCCCCTCCCTCTCCTCCCCCCTCTACCTCTCCCCTGCCTGCCCTCCATCTGTTCCCTAAACTAAACCCCAAATAATCAAACAAAAAGTGAGTGTGATGAAATGAAAGGGGGTCAAAATAAAGAACTAAAAAGACAAAAAAAAGTGCTGAAAGTGTGAGAGGGATGTAAAAAAACAAAGAGGGTAAGGAGTATTTAAATAAACCAAAAGAAGAAGAAGACTAAAAGGAGGATATGTAAACTAAATGTAACTAGGGGATGGGGATGGGGTATGGGATAAGAGTAAATGGGATGAAAGGGAATGGGACTACAGGGAATGGGGTATGGAGTGTAGTATGAGGGGGTAGGGGGTATGGAGTGTATGTAGTGTTATTGATAAGTGTATGTATGTATTGAATGTGTTTGCGTGTAAATGTGTTAAGTGTACAGAAAAATCACTCGCTCGCTAACTCACACTACTACTAATTCTCACTAACACACTACTACTAATTCTCACTAACAAACACTCCCACTAACTCTCACTAACTACCACTAACTCACGCTCCCACTAACAACTCTCACTAACAACTCCCACTACCACTAACTCACTCACGCTCCCACTAACAGACTCTCTCCCACTAACTCACTCACGATAACACTAACAACTGACTCTCTCACGCTAACACTAACTCACTCACAATAATGCACAAACTCTCTAATCTTAAACCTCCAATCTCCAAAGACCCACCAGCAACACAGTCAAAGAAGCCATGCTTGTGTGGTGCTTGTATACCCTGTGTAAATGTTTAATGATGTACCAATTTCCATTGTAAATTGTGTTCAGGTGTGCTTTATTAGCAATTAATATTTGTGCAATGTGTATTAGGTGTGTGAATTTGCGCATGCTCATTTGGAGTTAGTATTTGTGGAATGTGTAGAATGCGATGATGTCATAGTGGTCGTTTTCTCTAACATTGTCCAATAGTATTCTGTTTAAATGTGAATTTGCGATGGTGTGGTATTAGGGAAGTGTTGTATATGTATGTTTGTCCGTATATATAGTGATATTGAATGCGATTATTTTTCTAGTGTATGTATATATTTTTTATTCCTTGTTGTTATTTTGCGAATTTCCGCATCTTAAAGTATATGCGTATTCCCCGTATTAAAATTTTTTTGAAATCCCCCCACTTGTGAATGTGTAATGCTTGTGTGCTTTGTTGATTGATTGTTGTTGTGACATTTGCGGCGTGTTATTGTTGTGCATGATGTGGTATGCGTCATATGACCGAGCTGTGCGTATTCTCGCAAGATCGAGTGTTAGGTGAAAAAAGCTATTATTTTGCTTTTCCATTGATCTCTATGGGAGACTGTCTAACGCGGGCAGGATTCCGCGTGTGACATACACGCGTTAGGAGCATCGTTAGATGGTCTTTTTTGTACTCGAAATACCGGAGTCAAACAATGCCGTGCGTTAGACATAAAACACGCGTGGCGTTAGCAACCCATCTACCGCCAAACTCCAAATCTAGCCGTTAGGGTTTATTTTATAGGTAAGTATTTAGATTTAAATAGGAATATTTTAATTAATAATATTAATATTAATTAGATTTATTTTAATAAGAATTTAGTTAGAGATGTTAGAGTTAGATAGGGTTATTATACTTAATATATATATAATTTAAAAACAATATTAACTATATTAACCCTAATATAATTAGGGTTAATATAATTAATATATATAATATAATAACTATATTAACTAGATTAACCCTAATATAATTAGGGTTAATATAGTTAATATAGGTGGCGGCGGTGTAGGGGGATTAGATTAGGGGTTAATCTATTTAATATAGGTGGCGGCGTTGTAGGGGGATTAGATTAGGGGTTAATCTATTTAATATAGGTGGCGGCGGTGTAGGGGGATTAGATTAGGGGGTAATACATTTATTATAGGTGGCGGCGGTGTGGGGGATTTAGATTAGATGCAAAAGAGCTGATTTCTTTGTGACAATGCCCCACAAAAAGCCCTTTTAAGGGCTGGCAATAGAGCTGTTACTTTGGGGCAATGTCACGCAAAAGCCCCTTTTAAGGGCTGGTAATAGAGGTGATTACTTTAGGGGGATTAGATTAGGGGTTAATGTATTTAATATAGCTGGCGGCGGTGTAGAGTATTAGATTAGGGGTTAATTAATTTAATATAGCTGGCGGCGGTGTAGGGGGATTAGATTAGGGGTTAATACATTTAATATACCTGGCGGCGGTGTAAGGGGATTAGATTAGGTGTTAATTAATTTAATATAAGTGGCGGCGGTATAGTGGGATTAGATTAGGGGTTAATACATTTAATATAGCTGGCGGTGGGGTAGGAGCTCACATTAGGGGGCAGTTTAATGTAGCTGGCGGCGGGGTAGGAGCTCACATTAGGGGGTAGATAATGTAGATTGCGGTGGTGTAAGGGGCTCACATTAGGGGGTAGATAATGTAGATGGTGGCGGTGTAAGGAGCTCACATTAGGGGGTATGTAATGTAGCTGGCGACGGTGTAGGGGGATCACATTAGGGGGTTATACTTTTAATGTAGGTGGCGGCGGGGTCCGGGAGTGGTGGTTTATGGGGTTAAATACTTTATTAAGATTTGCCGCGGGGGATCGCGGTTGACAGGTAGATAGATATTGCGCATGCGTTAGGTGTTAGGTTTTATTTGGCAGCTAGTTTAGGGAGTTACGGGGCTCCAATAGACAGCGTAAGGCTTACTACGGCTGCATTT
The DNA here is from genome assembly GCF_027579735.1 of Bombina bombina. NCBI lineage: Eukaryota > Metazoa > Chordata > Amphibia > Anura > Bombinatoridae > Bombina > Bombina bombina. Next base: position 139,438,737 of record NC_069504.1, on the reverse strand, counting down.
TGTGGCAAGGTGAAAATGGAGTAAGATTTCTCCATTTTCGCCACGTAAGTCCTTACGCTGTATAATGGATACCAAACTGCGCAAGTTTGGTATACCTGCCTATGGCCCAAAAAACTACGGGCGAAGGCAGAAATATACGAGCGTAACTTCTAGTTTATGTCGTATATAGGATACCAAACCCGCACAAATTTTGGCATCGCCGGCTTCTGCGGGCGACGCTGTATATTGGATTGAGACCCAGATGTTTTACAAAATGCATATCTAGAGTGTTTCAATAAATACAGATTACAAGTGAAGCGCAAACGTTTGTGTGCAAGCAATAACGGGTTTTTGCAATCGTTTGCGTGCAGGTTAAATTGTGCTCATATTACAAGTTAAGTAAATGCAATCCCCTGAGCACAATTGCGATTTATGCTAGAATGATAACCGCATCCTCAGAGCTGTCGTTAACTGTTTTACGAGACAAAAAAGTATCACAAAACACATCAAAAATACATTACAAAGTACAGTTACAATCATAACATCTAATACACAATATTCAAAACAAACACTGCACAAAAAAGTTATAAGAGCTCAAAAATATCAGGTCTCAGGTGTTAGAAAATAAAAAGCAGGCAAATGGCTTTAACATAGGGATACACAAATACACAAGTGCATTGGAGCCCTTTGCAGTTAGGTATATGGAAACATGTAAAATCATAGTTATGCATTCATATTTTCACATATTAGAATATGCGATCGGGTTAGTGCAAATGAGACATTGCGATCATGTTTACGCACAATTGGGGTGTTTTATTTTCGTTTTTTTTTCTATTGGGGAATACGTGAACGTGCACAAGATATTCTAACTTATATTCTCGTCCGGTTACCGCTAGAGCAAAAACAGTTTACTTTCAACTCATAATACGAGCGCAACTCGCCAAGTGCAAAAATCTTAATTCTAGCGCAATTAACATTCAAGTTAATTAGCGCTCCACTTGTAATCTGGCCCTAAGTAAGACAGCTTTGATACATTAAATACAAGTCTTATTTAGCAGCTCACATTCTTTTTTTTTTGCTTTGATACATATTTGGAGTTCCATTTATCATATGCCATGCAAACAAGTTTCGCTCTTATGAACCTTATTTGCCTGGCATTGTGGAAAATGGGCCCGCATTTATCATTTCACAAGCTGATGAAAGATGTGAACGGCCAAGCCATGCTTTTACATGGCCAATTGCCTGTGAGTGGGGGCTGTCAATCATCCTGGTCAGATCGGGTTAATTTAACTCTGTCACACATTAGATGGCAGAGATGTTTAGTAGCTAGTCTTATTATTATATATACATTTTAAAACAATGTAGGGTCTTGTCAAACACATAGTTAATTGTATGGCATGGATCATTTCAGAATCCTCTCCTGCCCATACAGATAGAGGGCTACATTACAAGTAGAGCGGTAACGTTAGCACAGGCGCAATATAACAATATCAGTACATCGCTAACTTAAATATTATATCCTTAAAAAAATAAACTATCATAAAAAAACCTATACGAAAAATAACACAACCCCCCCAAAAAAATCTAACGCTAGAACTACAAGTTTTAGCTCACCATCTCCTAGGCAGAGGGCTGTTATAATCAGCCAATAGAATGCATGCTCAATCCTATTGGTTGATTGGATTAGCCAATAGGATTGAACTTAAATCCTATTGGCTGATTGCATCAGCCAATAGGATTTTTTTCTACCTAAAGTCCGATTGGCTGATATAATTCTATCAGCCAATCGGAATTGAAGGGACGCCATCTTGGATGACGTCACTTAAAGGTACCTTCATTCAACAAGAAGACGTCGTCAGAAGAGGATGCTCCGCGTCGGATGTCTTGAAGATGGACCCGCTCCGCGCCAGATGGATGAAGATAGAAGATGCTGTCTGGATGAAGACTTCTGCCCGTCTGGAGGACCACTTCTGCCCATCAGGAGGACCACTTCTGCCGGATTCATTGAGGACTTCGGCCCAGTTGGATGAAGACTTCTCCCGGTAAGGTGATCTTCAAGGGGTTAGTGTTAGGTTTTTTTAAGGGGGTATTGGGTGGGTTTTAGAGTAGGGTTCGTTGTGTTGGTGGTGGGTTTTAATGTTGGGGGGTTTGTAATTTTTTTTACAGGTAAAGGAGATGATTATTTTGGGGCAATGCCCCGCAAAAGGCCCTTTTTAAGGGCTATTTGTAATTTAGTGTAGGGTAGGGCTTTTTTATTTTGAGGGGGCTTTTTTATTTTGTTAGGGGGATTAGATTAGGTGTAATTAGTTTAAAAATCTTGTAATTTGTTTATTATTTTCTGTAATTTAGTGTTTTTGTTTTTTGTACTTTAGCTAATTTTATTTAATTGTAGTTAATTGTATTTAGTTTAGGGAATTTATTTAATTATAGTGTAGTGTTAGGTGTAATTGTAATTTAGGTTAGGTTTTATTTTACAGATATATTTGTATTTATTTTAACTAGGAAGTTATTAAATAGTAAATAACTATTTAATAACTATTCTACCTAGTTCAAATAAATACAAACTTGCCTGTAAAATAAAAATAAACCATAAGATAGCTACAATGTAACTATTAGTTATATTGTAGCTAGCTTAGGGTTTATTTTATAGGTAAGTATTTAGTTTTAAAAAAGAAATAATTTATTTAATGCTAGGAATATTTATTTAGATTTCTTTAAATTATATTTGTTAGTGGGTGTTAGGGTTAGACTTAGGTTTAGGGGTTAATACATTTAATATAGTGGCGGCGGTGTAGGGGGCGGCAGATTAGGGGTTAATAAGTATAATGTAGGTGGCAGTGGTGTAGGGTGGGCAGATTAGTGGTTATTAAGTATAATGTAGGTGACGGCGGTGTAGGGGGGGCAGATTAGGGGTTAATAAGTATAATGTAGGTGGCGGCGGTGTAGGGGGCAGCAGATTAGGGGTGTTTAGACTCTTGAGGTACATGTTAGGGTGTTAGGTGTAAACGTTCCCATAGGAGTCAATGGCATATCAGGCAGCAGCGAACATAAGCTTTTGCTTCTTTCAGACTCCCATTGATTCCGAAAGGCATCCGCCGCCTCCAGGGCGGCAGATTGAAAACCAGGTACGCTGGGCCAGAATAGTGGCGAGCGTACCTGGTAGAAAATTGATAACTAGCAAATGTAGTCAGATTCTGCTGAATTTGCATTCGGAACATCTGTAATGACATAAGCATCGATCTGTGTCGGACTGAGTACGGCATATTGTATGTTACGTCACAAAATTCTACTTTTGCCTGTCTGTAGGGTTTGATAACTAAGGGGAATCAGGCTCGCCACAAATACGCTGCGGAATTCCAGCGTATTTGCGGTTGACGGTTTGATAAATAGATGCCAATGGATCACAAGTGGATCACAAGTGTTTAACCCGTCTTCTTCACATAGAAGACTAGGTTCTACTGATTCATAAATACAGGTGTTCCTCAGACATAATCTGGGTTCGGTTTCAATCAGACCACAGCAATGAAGTGAACTTTTAATTTGTGTGAGTTAGCATGCATATTACCAGTTGAAAGTAAATGTTTGCCTGTTAACTTCAGGACTTCAGATATCATGACAGCGTTAACCTCTTCTCCCCTAGACTTTAATTGAGTGCGCTGTTAAAATAAAATCACACTTATCACTTGCACAATAACCCAAAACTACATTAGACCTACAGCGCTAAACCGAAGTTAGTTATTCATATTTTACATTCCAATTTCCTTCACATAGCAGAAAATTTTCTTTTCTTTTTTAATTTTAAATAAACATTTCTAAATACCGCTCTGGAAAAAGAAAAGAGACCACTACAAAATTATCAGTTTCCCTGGTTTAACTATATATAGGTAAGTGTTTGAGTAAAATTAACATTTTTGTTTTATTTCTACTACTGACAACATATTTCCCTAATTCCAAATACAATTATTGTCATTTCAAGCATTTATTTGCAGAAAATGACAACTGGTCAAAATAACAAATAAAATGCTTACAATAAAGCAATATTTGCACTCAACTTAGTAATACACGCTATTGTGTGTTGGTATTACAAGTGAGGTGTAATGCAAACCTCGTGTTCGAATTGAACAGAAGCATAAGACACGACATAAGAACTAGCGCAGTGAAGGAGGTAATTCGCGCAGCGATGGGCAGCAAATATAAATACATATATGTATATGATTATATACATTTTATATATTTACGTGTTAGTATGTGTATATTCACATATTAACACATAAATATTTATATATATATATATATATATATATATATATATATATATATATATATATATATATAAGCATATACATATATATTTACAGGAAACACACACGGCTAGATTACGAGTTGTGCGTTAGGGTAAAAAAAGCAGCGTTAACAGGTCCTAACGCTGCATTTTTATGCCCGCTGGTATTACGAGTCTTGAATGTTTAGAGTCACCGTACACTTCTTTGGCCTTACCGCAAAACGACTTACGTAAACTTCGTAAGTATTTTTTCTATGGGACTTCCATAGCGCCGGTATTACAAGTCTGTTCTGGGAGGCCAAAAAGTGAGCGGTACACCCTACCCTGTCAAGATCCATAACGCATTTAAAAGTCAGTAGTTAAGAGTTTTATGGTACAACTCAGTAACATAAAATTCATAATTAAAGTGCTAAAAAGTACACTAACACCCACAAACTACCTATTAACCCCTAAACCGTGGCCCTCCCGCTTCGGAAACACTATAATAAAAATTGTAACCCCTAATCTGCTGCTCCGGACACCGCCATCACCTACATTATATGTATTAACCCCTAATCTGCTACCCCAACATTGCCAACACCTACATACTATTTAATAACCCCTAATCTGCCGCTCCAAAGTCGCTGCCACTATATTAAAGTTATTAACCCGTAAACCTAAGTCTAACCCTAACCCTAACATCCCCTAACTTAAATATAATTACAATAAATCTAAATAAAATTCCTATCATTAACTAAATTATTCCTATTTAAAACTAAATACTTACCTGTAAAATAAACCCTAAGCTAGCTACAATATAACTAATAGTTACATTGTAGCTATTTTAGGATTTATTTTTATTTTACAGGCAAGTTTGTATTTATTTTAACTAGGTAGAATAGTTATTAAATAGGTATTAACTATTTAAAAACTACCTAGCTAAAATAAATACAAAGTACATGTAAAATAAAACCTAACCTAAGTTACACTAACACCTAACAATACACTATAATTAAACAAATTAACTAAATTAAATACAATTACCTAAATTAAATTAGCTAAAGTACAAAAATCATATTTAAACTAATTACACCTAATATAATTGCCCTATTAAATTAAAAAACGCCCCTAAAATAAAAAAAAAAACCCTAGCCTAAACTAAACTACCAATAGCCCTTAAAAGGGCCTTTTGCGGGGCATTGCCCCTAAGTAATCAGCTCTTTTACCTGTAAAAAAAAAGTGCAAACAACAACCCCCCAACAGTAAAACCCACCACCCACACAACCAACCCCGCAAATAAAATACTATCTAAAAAATCTAAGCTCCCCATTGCCCTGAAAATTTGGATGGGCATTTCCCTTAAATGGGCAGTTAGCTCTATTGCAGCCCAAAGTCCCTAACCTAAAAATAAAACCCACCCAATGCACCCTTAAAAAAACCTAACACTAACCCCCTGAAGATCAACTTACCGGGAGAAGTCTTCATCCAAGCCGGGCCAAAGTCCTCAATGAAGCCAGGAGAAGTCTTCATCCAAGCCGGGCGAAGTGGTCCTCCAGACGGGCATAAGTCTTCATCCAGATGGCTTCTTCTATCTTCATCCATGCGGAGCGGGTCCATCTTCAAGACATCCGACACGGAGCATCCTCTTCATCCGACGACTAAAGCTGAATGAAGGTACCTTTAAGTGACGTCATCCAAGATGGCGTCCCTTAGATTCCGATATTCGTTATATTGTAGCTATATTAGGGTTTATTTTACAGGTAAGTATTTAGCTTTAAATAGGATTCATTTATTTAATAAGAGTTAATTTATTTCGTTAGATAAAAATTATATTTAACTTAGGGGGGTGTTAGTGTTAGGGTTAGACTTAGCTTTAGTGGTTAATACATTTATTATAGTAGCGGCGTGGTCCGGTCGGCAGATTAGGGGTTAATACTTGAAGTTAGGGTTCGACGATGTTAGGGAGGGCAGATTAGGGGTTAATACTATTTATTATAGGGTTTGCAAGGCGGGAGTGAGGCGGTTTAGGGGTTAATAAATTTATTAGAGTAGCGGCGAGGTCCGGTCAGCAGATTAGGGGTTAATAAGTGTAGGTAGGTAGCGGCGACATTGGGGGGAGCAGATTAGGGGTTAATAAATATAATATAGGGGTCGGCGATGTTAGGGGCAGCAGATTAGGGGTACATAGGGATAATGTAGGTTGCGGCGGTGTGCGGTCGGGAGATTAGGGGTTTAAAAATTTAATAAAAGTGGCGGTCATGTGGGGGGACCTCGGTTTAGGGGTACATAGGTAGTTTATGGGTGTTAGTGTACTTTAGAGCACAGTAGTTAAGAGCTTTATGAACCGGTGTTAGCCCATAAAGCTCTTAACTCCTGACTTTTTTCTGCAGCTGGAGTCTTGTCGTTAGAGTTCTAACGCTCACTTCAGCCAAAACTCTAAATACCGGCGTTAGAAAGATCCCATTGAAAAGATAGGATACGCTATTGACGTAAGGGGATCTGCGGTATGGAAAAGTCGCGGCTGGAAAGTGAGCGTTAGACCCTTTCCTGACTGACTCTAAAAACCAGCCGGCGGCCAAAACCAGCGTTAGGACCCCCTAATGCTGGTTTGGACAGCTAATGCAGAACTCTAAATCTAGGCGTTTGATTCTTCTGAAAACAAGTGCACATATCTAGTAGCTATAATATCTCGACTGTAACCGACCCAGCCACCCTTCTATTTTGGTGACTCCATAAATCCCAAGTCATTAAGTGGGGTTAAATTTTTATATTTTTATGTAAAAATGTTGCTATCCATCCTTTCTATTTATTCCATAAAGATAAGAACCTGAGAGATATATATAGTACCCTTAAAAATAGAGAACGCATCCTCTGGAGAACTTACTGGGAATTACATTGATAATTCTCCTTAGGAGCTGCATTCTTTCACCTTCACACTGTCTGTGATGTTTAATTTTTTGTATTTTAATGAAGCTATTAAAAGTTAAGTTTTAAATCCGCCCCACTTTGGGCTTCTTTACCTTGGGTATCAATGGCCACCAATTGACTATTTGCTGTTTAGTGCTATTCAAGTACATTCTTTCAATTGTGTTCAGCAATTGACACTTTCTAGTCTGCTTCTCCCAATGTACAGCACCTAAGTCCCCGAGAACACTTTTGATATTTCTCATATCCCAACGAGATTAGAATATATAGTATATGCCGTCGTCTTTTCCCCTTCTTCAATTTTTCAAGACCACCTGGAGCAATTCGGAAAATGTCAATTTTTGGCTAGGATCATTTTAACCTCCATAAATAGATAAATGCATGCTTTTTTAATAGATTGGTAGAATGTTTTGGTTAAGAAGTGGAATAACCCAGCTTTAGGACTATCAACAGATTTTTTGCTCATTTTAGAACAGCAATGGAAAGAGTACACCCACAGACAATGAATTATTGGGCATTCTCCCCAGATATGTGCTGTGGACCCCACCCTTCCGCAATTAGCTGGTTATATTTTAAAAAGGCACCACTGTGTACGTACCTTGAAATAGAGTTCAAATAAGCTGGTGAAGTGAATTTTCATCTTAGTCAAGGTAACCAATTTGTTTGAATGACAATGAACAAAAGACAATGAAGTTTCCCATTGTTTAATATAGGGGGTCTTAACAAATATTGGCTAATGCAGAATATCCTTGTATAAAATAGTAAGTATATGGGGAATCAGTGTCTGCTCTTCCTGCTTTCTCAGCTGCTTTCAATAGGTGTTAAAACCTAATATCATTAACATTGCTAAACAGTGGGAGCTTCTAAGTAAGTTTTAAAAAGGTTTATACTTGATTTTTAGATCAGTATATGTGCATGTTCTTCTTTATAGTAGAGTCTATTACATGCAGTTATATGAAAATTGGTGTATACTGTCGCGTTAAGTTTATAGTAGCTCTACATTTATTTAATAAGTCAAATAAAGCTGGTATAGATGTGGTCAGATTGGATACCATCACAGTCAAATCATCAGCAAAAAGTGTAACTTTCTGAGTCTTGTTATGCAAGCGTACTCCTGCTATATCTCCAGAGCTCCTGAAGGGTTCCATTGGTAATTTAAAAAGGTGATGAGCAAAAGCCCACTCCTTAGAACTAAAGCTGAGGGACATGATTAGAGGACTGAACTAAAGGTACGGAATGTGTCCAAGAATACAAACCCACGTAGCACTTTCAACATATACCTTCAATTGACTCGATCAAATGCCTTTTTAGCGTCCAATGAAAGGGACACACACTGTTGACTGAGTTGATGGGCTTCAAAGACATTAAGAAGCCTCTGAGTGTGTTATTAGGCTCCTGTCTTCCTATAATGAAGTTTACCTGGTCTGGGTTATATAAATGTGGGACAAAGTTATTTAAGCATGTTGCAATTACTTTAGCACATAACTTAATACCTACATTGAGTAATGAAATAGGACAGAAACTTGCACAATCATTTGGACACTTCCCTTGCTATGGCAACGATATTATTGAAGTTTGAAGATATTTTGAAGGGAAAGAGCCAAGCTATCTTGTTCTCGCATATACATAGAGCAGTAAAGGGGCCTGGTGATTCACAAGGTTTTAAATTGGATAAAGTTTTGGATAACGCCTCAGCTGTAGAAGATTAGTCTAAAAAATCTACCTGGTCTTGTGTGAGATGAGGAAGCTTCAAAGAGGAGAGTAAAGATTGGACTGACTATAATAAAGGTGGAGGTTGCTTATCTAAAGATTTCAGATATAAGTTTTCAGCTTTAAGATTAGTAAGTAGCAAATTCCTCACCTACAGTATGTCTCCTGGATGGGTGACTATACGGCCTCTGGATTGCAAGTAATGGATTCCATATTGAGTTGTCCTATTAAGGAGCTATGCCGGGTGTTTTTGTTCCATCAGGATAAAGGTTGCTGCTCTAACGCATAGGCTTTCAAAGTGCACAATCCTAGGCTGGTATATAAAACTACTACCGCTGAGTATTCGCCCCTACAGTCACAGGGCACAAACTGCCGGGTCTGGTGATGGTGGTATTAGGCTTGATGGCCTTTGACCATCCATCTTCTTCTTGATCATATTCCAGAGGTTTTTAATAAGGTCCAGGTGTGGAGATTGGGCTGGCAATGACAGGGTCTTGATCTGGTGCATCAAAACTTTGATTGACCTGGCTGTGTGGCCCAGAGCATTGTCCTGCTGAAAAAAAAAACAATCCTTAGAGTTGGGGAACATTGTCAGAGGAGAAGGAAGCAAATTTTCTTCCAGGATAAAATTGTACATACTCCTGCAACAGTTAACCCAACCGGTAGTGATGAGCAAAGTGACCTGGAAAACATGGAGGAATGCTGCTCCACCCCCCTGAACATGTCCATAGTGCTGACTTTATGGAGTTTCTTGTAGCAGCTAGGAACGGTTAGGCACTAAAAGCATAAAAATGCCTAGAGTCACCTGCATAAGGACAGTTTCAGCCAAGGAATAAGCAGAAACAATGAAGCCTATGAGTGGTAAAAAAAAAACATATTTGGTCTGGTATAACTTTCTGGTTGCTCCACTGCATGATAAACTATTGCTATATGTTTTTCCCTGCTATGCTACTAACTGAACATGTTGTGCTTCTAGTGCTATCCTTCTCTACTGCTATGCTTTATCTGTTTGCTTTGAATCATTCTTAAAGGGATACTGAACCCATTTTTTTCTTTCATGATTCAGACAGAGCATGCAGTTTTAAGCAACTTTCTAATTTACTCCTATTATGAAATTTGCTTTGTTCTCTTGCTATCTTTATTTTAAAAAGAACGCATCTAAGCTAAGGAGCCAGCCAATCTTTGGTTCAGACCCTAGACAGCACTTATTTATTGGTGGGTGAATTTATCCACCGATCAGGAAGAACAACCCAGTTTGTGAACCAAAAATGGGCCGTCATCTAAACGTACATTCTTGCTTTTCAAAGAAAGATACCAAGAGAATGAAGAAAAATTGATAATAGGAGTAAATTAGAAAGTTGCTTAAAATTGCATGCTCTATCTGAATCATGAAAGAAAAACATTGGGTTCAGTGTCCCTTTAAACAACTTTCTAATTTACTCCTATTATCAATTTTCTTCATTCTCTTGGTATCTTTATTTGAAAAATAAGAATGTACGTTTAGATGACTGTCCATTTTTACCCACCAATAAACAAATGCTGTCCATGGTACTGAACCAAAAATTGGCTGGCTCCTTAGCTTAGATGCCTTCATTTTCAAATAAAGATAGCAAGAGAACGAAGAAAAATTGATAATAAGAGTAAATTAGAAAGTTGCTTAAAATTGCATGCTCTATCTGAATCACAAAAGAAAAAAATTGGGTTCAGTGTCCCTTTAAGTATCTGCTATACAGAACTGAGATTATTAATGCTGAGTGTATAAAGCTCCATTAAGAGACTCTAACTTCCTCTTTCTTGGATCTTGCTTTACTGTCTCCCTCTGGGACACTAAAAAGTACGTTTTCTGAGTGTGAAACATTTAATAATGCCATCCTGAATGCTGGGATTATCTTCTTTTTCTTTCCTGTGGCTGAATGAACGTTATCCTGCTTTGTGTATGCTTCTCCTTTGCCTGCTGAATATTTTATTATGAGAATTTAAAGATTGACAAAAAATGTACATCTCTATTTGGGGCTTATGGATTCATATTGCATACTTGATTTCCTTTTTTAATGCTTTCTCCACAAAAGTATAGCCAGGTGTTTGTTAAATAAAATTGAGACTATCATTATTCAAAGCCACATTAGAATAAAGCTGGAATCAGGCAGATTTCTGCACTGACATAGTTCCTCTACTCTAAGGATTGTTTCATCAGGACCCATTGAAAACCTCTGGAATGTGATCAAGAAGAAGATAGAATGTCACAAGCTATCAAACAAAGATTGATTTTTTGTGCCATGAGTGACGTAAAGTCACCCAACAGCAATGTGAAAGACAGGTGAAGAGCATGCCAAGATGCTTAAAACTGTGATTGAAAATCAGGGTTATTCCACCAAATATTGATTTCTGAACTCTTACTAAGTTAAAAAATGTTAGTATTGTGTTGTTTAAAAATTAATATGAATTTGCTCTCTTTCAATTATTCAAGGTCTGAAAGCACTGCATCTTTTATGTTATTTTCTACAAATTAAGGGTCCGATTTATCAAGCTAAAGACCGCTGCTCCATAACTTGTCCACCTGCTCTGGGGCCGCAGACAGAAATCAACCCCATCAAATACGATCGGGTTGATTGACACCCTCTGCTAGCGGCCAATTGGCCGAAAATCTGCAGGAGGCGGCATTGCACCAGCAGTTCACAAAAACTGCTGGTGCAATGATAAATGGCAACAGCGTATGCTGTTTGCATTTATTGATGTGCAGCGGACATGATACGCTACATCGTATCATGTCCCCTCGCACTATGATAAATCTACCCCAAATACTCTAAATGACAATGGGCCAGATAAGTGGAGTGCTATTTAAAGCTCCCACTCAAGCATTAATTGGGCTAAAAGTAATTTTTTTACGTGCGTCAGGTTGTCAAACTTAAAATATTGTGAGCGCGATAACCTATTCTCCCATAGAAGTCAATAGAGAAAAAATAAATTAGTTTGATTGAGAGTTTGCATTGTTTGGCTGGTTTAGGGACCCAGGTTTCGGAAGGGACCTTGACATGGTACCTGGGCTTGTCCCATTTGGCCAGATGTGGTAACTAACCCTTCCATTTTTGCTTTTAATCTTAGCTCAGAGCTTGTAAGTGAGTGCTGGACTTTCTTTGTGTTAGTTCTATATATATATATATATATATATATATATCACACAAAAATACCTCTCTACTAAAAAGAAAGGTATTTTGGATCATTGAACTTAACACTAGGGCACCTGATGGAATAAATAAAAGACTAGATGTAGACATTTTTATTAGATAATAGTATATACCCTCTCGATTCATTCTTATCTCCTTCCTGTATAAGATATGCCTGTATTTTCTAGCTATAGCCAATGATCTACTAAGATCCAATTGAGCTGGTCTATCTTATTTCTTCGATCTCTTGAACCTCTTTTTCAATGTGTGTATTTGCTCTTCCTCTACTGTACACTATCAGACTGTATAATAACACATACATACATTGAAGGAATGACCATTTTAAGATTACCTTCTTAATAGCATTAAGAACACATATTATTGCTATTTTCCTTTTCTCTGTTTCTTTTTCTTATTTTTTTTTTTTTTTTTTTTTTTTTTTTTTAAACAGGCTTTATTGAAAATATCAGACATCGATACAATATATAAAAAAGAACAGAAATACTTCGCAAAATAATGTGGCTCACAAAAGCAGAGAGAAGTAAAACTGTAAACAAAGTCCGTCTTGGCTCTTGTCCCCTAGTGGGAAAAGAGGTGTTTTTGTTCTCCAATAGTAGCTTTCAAAAATATTAGTATCAGTTCTTGAGTCCAATCTAATCCGCAAAGCCTGACAATTTTACAGTTCAAAAAATTTGTAACATTAGAAAATATTCAATCCAACATCAATCTTATAAGACAAAATTGTGTATAACTGGTAAAGTTCTAGGGAGGATGAATAAAGAGAGAGAAGTAAAGAGAAAGAGGGGGAAGAATCCGTGAGGGAGAGGAAAGAAAAGAAAAGGTAGAGAGAAGAAAAGAAAAAAAAAAAAAAAAAAAAAAAAAAAAAAAAAAAAATTTAAAAATTCTGGTTTGGGGTTAAAGGGCGTCTACAGAGTAAACCCAAGTCCACCCTGTGATGGTAGTTAAGGTAGGGTGTCATTCCATGTTGCTAACATCATCTCATGGGTTCCTAGTTGTTTAATTTTTAGATAATGTAGTCTTTCCAGGTTCAGTAGTTCCTCTACTGTGGAGTGCCATTCGTCAAGAGTGGGAATTCTTGGGGATTTCCATCTCTTAGGAATAAGCTTCTTGGCGCTTGTGAGCATAATTAGCATGAGGGCTGCAGTGGGAGCGTCTCTAGTCTTGGGGAGCTGTAAGAGTAAAACTGTCTCAGGGGTGTGTGGGATAGGGGTATGTAATTTGTGTGACATAGCGTCAAGTACAGTTGTCCAGTAACCCTGTAGCTTAGGGCATGTCCACCATATGTGAAGAAGTGTGCCATGACCACCGCAGCCCCTCCAACACAAGGGGCTGGCTGATGGGAAGAGCCTATGTAGCCTCACCGGGGTGTAGTACCACCTGGTTAACAACTTAAGGTGTATTTCTTGAACTGTCGCTGAGACTGAGGATCTTTTTGTTAGAGTAAATGCTCTTAACCATGCCTCCTCGTCTATTGTATTGTTTAGATCACTACACCAGGCCCGTGTATAGGCAGGGAGCTGGACATCAGGCGGGAGAAGTAAAAGTTTGTAAACTTTAGAGATCAGCCTTCTAGGTGAGGAAACGGCCACGCATAGGGCTTCAAACGGAGTAAGCTCTCTTCCGAAGCTCTCCTTACGTTTGTGTTGTAGTAGAAAGTGTGATAGCTGGTGATACCTAAGCCAGGATTGAAAAATTTCTCCATGTTGTTCTGCAAGATCACGTTGCGAGCGGAGCTTTCCTGCATCAAGAGCAGAGTGCAAGATACCGTCACGAAGGCTGTAGCTAGAGCCCAGTCGCGTGCCTAAGGTATAATATGGTAACTCGGGGTTTTCTATGATAGGTATCATTGGGGAATAAATCGACGAAATGTGAGTGCTAGTGGCTAGAAGTTTATCCCATTCCTGTAAGGTTGTGAGGGTTAGGTGGTATTTAAATATCAGTTTGGGGCGGCGAGAGACAGGTATCCACGCCATGGCGCCAATGTTATTTTGTTTAAAAATTTGACCATCTAATCTGACCCATTGTTTTTGCGTCGTGTTTCTGGACCATTCGATCAGTCTCTGTAGTAATATAGCTCGTCTATATCTAGACAAGTCCGGAAATCCCAGCCCGCCTCTGTCACGAGGGAGGTATAAGGTTTTCCTAGGAACCCTAGGTCTTGTACCAGACCATACAAACTGTTCAATGGAGCTTTGTAATTGGGCTATAAAGTCTTTGGGTAAGGAGATAGGAACCGTTTGCATTATGTAAAGAATGCGGGGTAAAATATTCATTTTGATTAAGCCAATTTTCCCTAGCCATGACAACATTTTATTTCTCCAGGAGGATAAGTCATTGGTAATTTCCTTTTTTATTGTTAAATAATTGTTTTTGAAGAGGTCAGCTGAATTGGCAGATAGGTATATACCCAAATACTTCAGCTTGGAAGGTGCTATTGTGATCTTGTGAGTTAAGGCTAAGTTCTGTATTTGTTCTGAAGGGGCATTAATATTCAATAATTCGGATTTAGATAAGTTTAAGTGGAAGTTTGAAAGTCTCCCGTATTGCTCTAGTTCGCGCAGTAGCTCTGGAACAGATGTTTCCACATCTGTGAGTGTGTACAGAATGTCATCCGCATAGAGCGCTTGTTTAATTTCGATTTCGCCAACTCGCAGCCCCGTGATCAGTGGGTTCTCTCTCACCTTGTGCGCTAGCGCTTCAATAGACAGAGCAAAAAGAAGCGGGGATAGGGGGCAACCCTGCCTAGTCCCATTCGTGATTTTAAAAGTTTCTGAGAGCGTGCCATTAACCCGAATTCGTGCGTTTGGTTTTGAGTATAATGCGAAAGCCATATTAATAAAGGGTTCGCCGAAGTTCATGGCTGTCATGACTCGGCGCAGAAAAAGCCAATCAACGCGGTCGAAGGCCTTCTCCGCGTCGGTCGAAAAGAGGACCATGGGCGTGCCTCCGATTTGGGCGTGGTTGATTAGTTGAATCACCTTGTTCGTGTTGTCACGCGCTTCTCGGCCGGGTATAAAACCGACCTGGTCGGAGTCGACCAGATCGGGAAGGAATTTGTTAAGTCTCTTTGCCAAAACCTTGGCAAAGATCTTCACGTCAGAGTTGAGCAGGGAGATAGGGCGAAAATTGGCAGGGGAAGTAGGGGGCTTTCCGGGCTTAGGTATGACCGCAATATGGGCCTCTAGCATCGAGCTTGCAAGTGCCGGTTCGTATATAAGAGAGTTAAATAGGTTTAGCATATGAGGTCCCAGAATCTCCAGGAATGTCCTATAGTATCTAGGAGTAAACCCATCTGGGCCAGGGCTCTTCCCACCAGGGAGGTCTTTTATGGCCTGGGAGAGTTCGTCGATGGTGATAGGAGCGTCGAGGGAGTCCCTATCCTCGCCGCTCAGTCGGGGTAGTCCTATTTTGGATAAGTAGTTGTCTATTGACTTTTGCCTGTCGGTTGCGTGATTAGCTTGGTGTGACAAGTCTTGTTTGTGTGCAATGTTGTAGAGCTTAGAGTAGTAAGCGCGGAAGGAGTTCGCTATTTGCTTGCTTCCCTTCAACGCTGTACCATCCAAGTCCTGTATGAGGTGAATATGTGTTTTGAGTTGCTCTCTGCGTATACTTCTGGCTAATAATTTGCCTGGTTTGCTACCCCCTTCGTAATATAGTTGTTTTGTTACCATCAGTCTACGGTGAAAGGTCTCAAGTTGGTGTTTTTTGAGTTGTTGTTTAGCACAATCTAAGGATTTGCTAACCTCTTTATTGTTAGGGTCACTTTTATGGGTGGTTTCTAGGTCAACTATGTGGTCTAGAATTTGTTTGTGTTTCAGGTTTCGCTGTCTAATCAGGCGGGCCTTGTGTTTGAGGAATTCTCCTCGAACAACGCACTTGTGTGCTTCCCAGAAAGATGTGATAGAAGTGTGTTTAGGGTCATTATGTTTTAGATAGTCTAAAATGGATTTCTGGATGTCTGCTTTTATCTCTGGGTTTTCTAGTAGGAGATCGTCCAACTTCCATATGTACGTTGTGGGGGGTATGTCCGGCCATTGTATGTTGCAGGTTAATGGGGCGTGATCCGACCACGTGATAGGACCAATTGTGCTTTTAGTTACCATGTCAAGCCCAATGGAATCAAAGAGGAAGTAGTCTATTCGGGAGTATTTGTTGTGTGGTGGAGAGTAATATGTGTAGTCCTTGTCAGTTGGATGAAGTGTTCTCCATACGTCATGTAATTGTAGATTTGTGATAGTTGATCTAACTGATTTAGTAATTTTACTGGGGATACTGGCTGAGCCATTAGATGTATCGACGCTTGCGTCAAGCGGTACGTTAAGGTCACCCGATAAGAAAGTGGGGCCCTTGGCAAAGTCTAATATTAGTTTCGAGATTCTTTTCATATAATGGTGTTGGTCTGAGTTTGGAGCATAGAGTGTGGCTAGTGTCAGTGGGTGGTCATAGAGCGTACCAGTTAAAAGTAAATATCTACCCTCGGGATCTCTTTCTATATGTGAGATTTTTAATGGGATGGAGTGATGAACTAGGATGCCCACTCCGCATTTCTTAGAGTTACCCGAGGCAAATAGCGCTATTGGGTACTGTTTAGGGTTCCACTTTGGCTCTCTGCCCTTGCGGAAATGGGTCTCTTGGAGAAAAAGAATATGACTGTGCAATTTGCCAAGTTCTCTCATTGCTATCGATCTTTTACCTGGGTCATTAAGACCTTTTGCATTTATTGTGGTGAGATTAAGGCTATGTAGGCCAAACTTACTTTGTGAATGTGACATCTTGTGTAGGAAGACAAAAAAAAAAAAAAAAAAAAAAAAAAGGGAGGAGAGAGAGTGAGGTGGCAAGCAAGTGAGCGCAGAGAGGGAGGGTACACTGCGGGGGAGAAGAAAAACAAGAGTTGCCTAACGTAGAGCAGACAACTGAAAGAAGTGGACAAAAGTGGGATGTAGAATAGTAAGACAAGGGGAAAGAAAAAGAGGGAGGTCTCTGTTGAAGTGAAGGAAGTAGCAGCTACTCGGGTCGTTAAAGGGAACCACCCGTGTAGAAGTAGAGGTGAGAAAGGGATAGTAATCCTCTGGCAAGTACAAACTTTATTACGTCATTGAATATTTCCAGGGTGTGGGAATTCCCAGGCCCTGAAGGTGTTACTGATATGGCATCAGGTAAGGGAAGGGGAGTGGGGAAAAGAGGCAAGTAGGGAGGGAAGAGGGGGAAAGAAGTAAGGGTGGAGAAAGGAAGGTAGAAAAAGGGGAAAGGTGAGGGAAGGAATGGAGGAAAAGGGGAAAAGGGGGGAGAGGGGAAGGGGAGGGAGGATAGGGGAGGGAGAGGGAAAGGGGAGGGTGGTAAGAGGGGGAGGAAGGGGATTGGGTGGGGGAGGGGTGAAGGGAGGGTAGGGGGAAGGGGGGGAGGGGAAGGGAGGAGTGGAGGGGGGGAGGTAGGGAAGGGAAAGGGTGAATGGGAAAGGGAAAGGAGAGAAGGGAGGAGAAGGACTACTGGGGAAGGGGTATACAAAATAATCAATTACTTTATAATCACACAACTATGCTTAACAGAGTATCAACATGAACAATTTTTAAATATCATCAAAAATAAGTGCAGTTTTCCGTGTCATCAGCGACACTAGCTATCATTTGCTAAATTAACTATAGCTATTGAGCAGTAGAGTGTGCCTTCTGAGGTGTTTTTGTAATTCTATTCGCCTCAAAGACTCATATAAGACCCAGAGTATTAGGGGGGAAGAGGGAAGTACGAGGGAGGGAGGGAGGGAGAGGAGGGGGACGGAAGATGGGAATGGAGGGAGGGGGAGAGGAGGGAGCAAGGATATTTGTTACATTATTTACGAGAGGTTGTGCCCAACAGAGTAGAAGCATAATTGTTTTCAAGTCTCAACATGAGAAAGGGATATTTTCAGTGTCAACGGCATAGTTATTAAACACATACTTACTACAAGCTGTAACCATATAGATTGTGGGTTCAGGGCGTACTGTAATATATTTTTTTTTTTTTTATTTTTTTTTTTTTTTTTTTTTTATTTTATTTATTTTTTTTTTTTTTTTTTTTTTTTTTGAAAACTAGTAGTTGAGGTGGCCTACTTCTACGGATAGACATTTATAGTCATTCAATTATAAAACGTAACTTTTGAAGCAGCTCTCTGTTTTTTTGTATCACACAAACTCGTTGAGGGCCCAGAGTAAAGGGGAAAGAAGGGGGGGAGGGGAGGACAAAGGAAGGAGGGGGAAATGGGGGGGGGGAGGGAAGAGCAAGGGTGGGAAGGAGGGGAAAACAAGGCAGTCAATTACATTGTCATCACGAAACTTTGCCCAATGGGGCAGCATCATAAACCTATTCAAACAACAACATAAGTGCATGAAATTTTCTGTGTCAGTGTTATAACTAGACAACGCATGCGTACATTAAACTATAAACACTTTGCAATAAAGATAACTTTTGAAATAGATCTGTGTTTCTCCGTCACCCCAAGCACCCGTCACAGGCCCAGGGCGAACCCCTGATAACTGTGGAGAAGCAGTTCAGTCTCGTAACATCAGGGTCTCCCTGTTTGCAGGTGGGGGGGGGGAAGTCCCCGTCCCCTCCCATCTCGATAATAGTTAAAGGATACTGGAGTGTCAGAATCGGATGGCATGGCCACCCGTCACTGCAGATGGTGTGTGGTTAAACCTTTTCAAGCTTCAGGAGGCTGAGGTAGGGGCCTCCAGCCCAGCGTTCTGTGGGCGAGTTTCATCTTCTATTGAAAGACTGGACAAGAAGGCCCGAGCATCTGAGCCAGGTCGAAAAACTGCTGTCTTGTTGTTCCCTGTTGCAATTAGAGATACAGGAAAGCCCCAGCGGTATTGAATTTTGTGAGCCCTTAGCTTCGATGTTATAGGGGCTAGCTCCCTTCTTTTTAATAGTGTAGTTGGAGAGAGGTCAGAGAAAATCTGTAGTTCTTCGCCTGCGTGCTGGACTGGTTGCTTGTTGCGTGCACAGTTGAGTACCTCCTCTTTGTCTTTAAAATTTAGAAAACGGACTATAATGTCTCTGGGGGGTGCCTTTGGGGGAGGCCTGGCTCGCAGAGCCCTATGTGCTCGTTCCAAAGGTAGTTCAGGAGATGTCGGGGTGTCTTTAAGTGTGCGGAACAGGCTTTGTAAATACCCCTCTATGGCTGGAGGGTGTATAGTTTCTGAGACACCTCTGATTCTCAGATTGTTGCGGCGCCCCCTATTGTCCAGGTCTTCTATTTTGTCGGATAATATTTATATAGTCTCTGACTGTTGTTGGATTTCAAGTTGCATCTGTGTGACTGTTGTGGTGGTGTCAGCTTGTCTAGCTTCAGTGTGAGTCAGCCTGGTATCTAGTGAGCCTATATCTTTCCTGAGGTCATTAAATAAATCTCTCATTTCTCTGACTGCATTTTTAATGTCCTCTTTTGAAGAGAGTTGCTGTAGGTCTTCCCTTGTAATGTGCTGCATGATTTGTGTGTCTGTGATTTGCAAAGGTGGTAGAGGTGCAGTTTGGTGGGAGTCTGTGCTGCACTGATTCTCCAAAGTGTTATGTTCCACTTGTTTTAGGTAGCCACTCAGAGTGCGGACAGGCGTGTTTTTATCTGTTTTATTATTTTTTTTGCAAGGCATAACTGAGCAGGCCCCTGTTCCAGGAGAATGTGTGAGCGGATCTTGCCTGCTTTTTTTTTTTTTTTTTTCTGTACAGCAGGTGTACTAGAGGGCTGTATTTGTTTGTGGAGAAATGCTAATCATGTAACACACTCTTTTTTTTATTTATTTTTTCTCCCTTTTTTTTGTGAGTAATAAATTATAATTAAGCCCAAAATTGCACCAGTGTAATGTCCAGGGAGCTTGAAAAAGGCCAGAGAGCAGCGTGGTAAGTGAAGTTATGTTTATATTTCTCTTATAGAGACCGCTGCGCTCCCTGCAAGCTGACAAGATGGAGGATTGTAAAATGCTGCTATGCAGCGTTTTGTAAAAGTGAAGGCGCAGGTAATTTTAATTACAGCTAAGTGTAAATGCCGGTCAGGGAGCCTGATCTTGGAGCTCAAAACTAATCAAGTCCAGACCCAATGATCTGTATATGCAGGGGTAGCGGTGTGTGAGGAGCGGAGCACATATGGTGTGACCGCGTGGCTTTCTGTGTGTCAGTGCTCGCTCCTTACCTTGTAGCAGTGACTGTGATTAGTCCTCCTCGATCCCTGTTATTAGGTCTGAGTTGTTCTTTTTGGGTCCGACCTGAGAGCGGTAAGTAGTGCCCGCAAAGGCACCTCCGGCACAGAAGGCCCCAAGCTCCGTCCGGTTTGCAGGTCCCAGTCGTCCTCACTCCTAATGCTGGGTATAATGGAACAGGCAGGCAGAATTTGTAGAGACCTGTCAGGCAGGAAGGTGTGCCAAATTGTCCCCCACAGATTTAGGGAAATGGGTTAGGAAAATGCCATATTTAGTGCATTATACTGCCAAAGAATTCAGGAGCTTTTTCAGAACACAGCCATTCGCCTGCGTGGCTAAGCTCCGCCCCCCTTTTTCTGATTTTTATATGTTTTTATTGTGCTGTATGTAATGTTTATATTTATGTTCTGCAATAAGTTTTAGATTTATTTACTTTAGTTCTTATTAACCTTATATATTTTCTATTTTATTTTTCATACAATACACAATTTCTAATAAGAAACTATCAAATAGAAGTTGCTATTACACATTTTTGTTTATGCTATTTTATGTAATGTTTAGCAACTATATGAGCATATCAGGAGAATGACTTAAATATACAAATATTGGCCATTTATGCGTTTTTTTTCTCCATTTCTATACGTGAATATGTATAAAATAGATAGTGCTCCTGTATAAGAACAAATGTACTTAATTTATTCATGTATAAATATTTTTTTATTATTTATGTACAATGTTGTATACATTATTTGAATATAATGTACACATTTATCTATTACTCATGGACCTTTGATCGCCTGGTTCACTACCCCTTTCTATACCTGTGGCCATATTGGCAGACCTTATCGGTTTGAATATGCTGACAAGCTGTTTAAGGGTCAACAAGTTAGAAGGGGGCAGGGTATGCACCGGTCATAGTGATTGGTCTACTTAGGCCTTTAAATAGATACATGTTACCTGGAATCAATCACCTCTGGTGAAGCGCAGGTAAGCCTGTGCAAAACATGTCAGGTGTTTCAATCTGTGACTTACCCATGATTGTGATTGAATAAAAGTTCCATTTGGATTCTACTGCACTACTTGTTGTCCGGTAGCAGTTTATTTCTCTTTGTTCCTGATTATATTTATAAGAATATCTATTTATAAATACATAGAACATATTCTGATATGTGCAGAACATGGGAATGTGAAATATTAAAATGAATATTGCATAAAAATATGTTTTTACATGTTTTCATCTACTTGTTAGCAAAGGGCTCCAATGCACTTATGGAAAAGATAGCACTCCACTCATAATCGGGCCCAATATTTTTATTTGGAATTTGGGATAAATGGTGTCAGTAGTTTATAGAATAAAACTAAATATTACTTTTAACGGAACTATAAATTGTAAAATCAGTGAAACTGTTAATTTTGCAGTGGTCTCTTGTATATGATTTATATATATATATATATATATATATATATATATATATATATATATATATATATATATATATACTAATAGCGCTTCCAAGAGATGTTCCACATGTGCATATATGGGTACAAAGAGATAAATGTATCCCAAATGAGTACAATAGTGTAATCAGCAGAAATAAATGATGTAGATAGCTCACCTGTAACTTTCTTGGTATTTCTCTCCAGGATAAACTTATGTTCCAAATGTTTAATAAATAATTAAAAAATCAAAACAGTAAAATGCCCAGACAGTCTGGATAAAGACTGCAAAGGAGTTGTAGGACTACCCCTCTGATTCCACTCCGTATGATTGGACAGAGGGTGGATAGAAAGGATATTCCACTTTATTATGAACTGTTATCCGTATAGAAAATGTGTGAATAAAAAATGTAATACAAAGGATTTTATTAAGAAGTTTTAAACTATGATAATAATAAAAAACAATTCACAAGTCACAAATAAGTATGTTATAAATATATGTGTACAATAATGATTACATAAAAATATATATAAAAAGATGATAATGGGGGATGTACTGCTAAAAACAATGTCAAAAACAGATGAGTTCAGACAAAAAACCAATGAGTGAAAGAATGAAGTTGAAATAATGAGTAATATATAGTGGATTTGCCGATTAGTGCAACCCTATATAAACACTTACTTGATAATAAATGATGGATAAATGAAAAGTGAAAACAGCTAAAAATAGCTGCAATTGAGTGGGACTGTTGGCGTTTATAGCCTAACAGTGGTGTCGGAAATCCAGAAGTGACGTCACTATATATATAGATATATACCATATATCTTATAACCCTTATATGCATTTTTTAATTAATATTTATATAAATAATTTTATCAGATAATGTATATATGAATGTAACACTTTAATTAAATGTATTTATGTTGTATTTGGAGCACATTTTTTACTCTTACACTCACAAAAACCCAACGCATGCAAAATCAGTTTTGCTCGACCAATTGCGTTTGCCTTCAACACCTTATATGCATAATGGTTATCGCGACCCAGACTAACAATAGTGTGCCACTTGTAATCTAGCCCTTAGACTGCATATTTTTGAGGTTTTGTATCCTTTTTGCTTTGTTGTTATATCTCATGTTTCTAATCCATTTAAAACTTCAACAAAAGCTACATTAAAAAAAAACATACTCTTCATAGTTTTAGGCTCATGAAAATGTAGCACCCTTTTAATTTTAATATCTGAAAAAGAAAAGAAAGTAAGGCAACTAAAATTAAACATGCTCTATAAAAATAAAACTTGTAAGAAAATAATTGATGACCTTAAATGGGAGAAGGGTTTGAAGTGATAGGATTGAAACCTTCAAGTGAGCTATTTAGCTGTGGATGAAAATATTATTTTTAAGAAAATAGCAACAACAAAACAAGGGGTCAAGACCTCAATGGAGAGTATTAGGTAAAGGTAATAGGTAAAAGAATAATTGCAAAATCACTTTTTTTGCAGAAAGGATGTTTGGTTAATGGACCAGACTTCCATTAAAGGTTGTACGTTCAAAATTGGAAATCCAAGAACACTGTTATATACCTAAAGCTATCCTAAGAGTTAATTAAACTTATGCTTTAGAATCATGCCTCGGCACACTCAATGCACGGTTCCATTGAGCCATATAAAATGGAGCCATAAGCTACCAAAGTTGCTGATAGCAAAAAATAGTTTATGTCTCCATTTTAGTACCAGGTTTACACAGTATGTGCTAGATTGCAAGTGGTGCGCTAAATTCTCGCATGGCAGCAAATTTGCCCGTTTGCAGGCATGTGATAAATAACCACATGTGCCTAGTTAATGGTACCGCAGGCTTGCGGAATTAACCAGAGATTTGATCTTTGGTAAATTTTCTGAAAGTGCCACAAATGCCCTCATTGTAGTTTTTTAAATTAAAAAAGTAGCCTTTTTTGTAGGCAGTTTTGGGGCTTTAAAGCTGGCGGGGGTGGGGTGTTAAAAAAAAAATGGCACTGAAAAATGCCTTTACTTTGCAGTCTATGGGAACTGTGTGTTCCCAGTAAATGTATATGTACACATATCAACACATAAATATATTTGTATATAAAAATATGCTGATTGGAGTAGCCGTGTTAGTCCAGAGATTTAGATATCAAAATAACAAAAGTATTGCATTGAGCAATGATACTTTTTATTTATCTTCCTTTTTCAAGTCTGAAGCAATACTGACCAATTTGATGGAATTTACAAATTATATCTTAAAACACAGGCTAAAAAGACAAAGTGTTACAGAGGTCTGAATGCAGGGGGGGGGGGGTGTCGTAAAAAATCATGATGGGGATTTAGGAGACAGGCAGATAGTGTCAGTAAAAGATAACAAGCAGGGGAAATATATGGTTATACACAAAGCATATACTTACATAAAGTTATATATCTACATAGAATCAATATGAATAAAGATGGGAAATTAGGTATACAGGGGAAAATAAGATAGTCAAAAAAGGAGAAAGGAAAGAAAAGGGGAATAGTAATAATGACAAAAGTGTGGACTTAGGCTTACCTGTGTATCTATCCATAAAGAGTGTGGAATATACAATGTAATTGACTACAGTATATGAAAGTACATCACAAAAAATTTTGATAATAGGTTAAGAAACCAGAGTCCACATTTAGTCCAGAATTTAGCAAGTTGAAGTGCATTATCATTTTCATTTCAAAGGTTTTTCTTTCCATGGTGTTTCTGAAGTTGCCTCTGAGAATCTTGATTTTGAGGTTTTGGATGGAGTGGTCAGGTTGGGTGAAATGGTGACCAACAGGGGTACAGTATTTTGTTTCACAGTGGTTTTTGATTGAGTGTCTGTGTAAGTTCATCCGAAGGTGCAGTTTTTGGCTTGTTTCTCCAATATAACATCCCACTTCACATGCAGTGCAATGTATCATGTATACCACATTTGCATATATACATGAATATACCCCTTTAATGTTATAGGATTTACTCTTGTGATTAGCTGTGCTGCTTTCACAAATGTGTTGACATATGGCTAGATTACGAGTTGTGCGTTAAGGTAAAAAAGCAGTGTTAACAGGTCCTAACAGTGCTTTTTTTACGCCCGCTAGTATTACAAGTCTTGCAGGTAAAGGTGTACCGCACACTTTTTTGGCCTTACCGCAAACCTACTTACGTAAATTTCGAAAAGGCTTTTTTTGTATGGGACTTCCATAGCGCCGGTATTACGAGTTTGTCCTGGGAGGCCAAAAAGTGAGTGGTACACCCTCTACCGCCAAGATTCCTAACGCATTTTAAAGTCAGTAGTTATGAGTTTTACACTACAAAGCCGTAGCATAAAACTCATAACTAAAGTGCTAAAAAGTACACTAACACCCATAAACTACCTATTAACCCCTAAACTGAGGCCCTCCGGCATCGCAAACACTAAAATAAAATTATTAACCCCTAATCTGCCGCTCCGGACATCGCCGCCACTATAATAAACATATTAACCCCTAAACCGCCGCACTCCCGTCTCGCAAACACTAGTTAAATATTATTAACCCCTAATCTGCCATTCTAATCAGCCAATAGAATGTGAGTTCAATCCTATTGGCTGATTGGATCAGCGAATAGGATCGAAGTTCAATCCTATTGGCTGATTGCATCAACCAATAGGATTTTTTCTACCTTAATTCCGATTGGCTGATAGAATTCTATCAGCCAATCGGAATCTAAGGGACGCCATCCTGGATGATGTCACTTAAAGGTACATTCATTCTGAAAAAGCTGTCGATTGAAGAGGATGCTCCGGGCCCGGATGTGTTGAAGATGGAGCAGCTCCGCATCGGAAGGATGAAGATAGAAGATGTCGTCTGGATGAAGACTTCTGCCCGTCTGGAGGACCACTTCTGCCCGTCTGGAGGACCACTTCTGCCGGCTTCGTTGAGGACATCTTGCCACTTGGATGAAGACTTCTACCGGTAAGTGAATCTTCGGGGGTTAGTGTTAGGATTTTTTTAAGGGTGTATTGGGTGGGGTTTTTTTTAGGTTATGGCTTTGGGCAGCAATAGAGCTAAATGCCCTTTTAAGGGCAATGCCCATCCAAATGCCCTTTTCAGAGCAATGGGGAGCTTAGGTTTTTTAGTTAGGAATTTATTTGGGGAGTTGGTTGTGTGGGTGGTGTGTTTTACTGTTGGGGGTTTGTTTGTATTTTTTTTACAGGTAAAAGAGTTGATTTCTTTGGGGCAATGCCCCACAAAAGGCCCTTTTAAGGGCTCTTGATAGTTTAGTTTAGTCTAGGCTAGGGTTTTTTTATTTTGGAGGGGCTTTTTTTATTTTGATAGGGTTCTTAGATTAGGTGTAATTAGTTTAAATATCTTGTAATTTGGGGGGCATGTCGAAACAGCAACCAAGATGGCTGCTTTTCTTTAAGGCTGATTACAGGAGCAGATAAAACCGCTATTTACTGCTCTGAAATCTTATAATCTGAGCTATTTTTCAATAATATTTTACAGTCCAGAAGCTACTGCACAGAAAAATATCTTTATTCACCCAGATTTCAGCCCAGAAGATCTAATAGATGTGGTGCATAGCGGAGGCCTTCTAATGGCCTCAGCCTTCATCTAGCCCTCCCCATTATCCTGCAGACACAGGACCAGCAGCTGTATACACTTGAACATTTCCCAATACCTACCCACTTAACTGGGACTAAAGGTAACCAGTAAGGAATTAACAGTTTAAAAACTGAGAGTTAGTACACAAGATGGAGGCTATAGACAAATGGGAGCGCAACATGTTACAACTTATGGAGCTTCACCGTCAGGCCTTGCAGATTGAGCTCTACGATCTCCTTATAGCCGTAAGAACTGTGAAAAAGTCTGTACCCATAGCAGCACACTGTCCAGCAGATGATCATGTGGGTAGTTTCATGCTGCTGAGGACAGACCACAGTTGATGGGACCCGGTGTCTAGAGAGACCTCGGTGTGTACCCTGGGTCTGCATACGGATCAAGAGCAGCCCACAATGAA
The DNA here is from genome assembly GCF_027579735.1 of Bombina bombina. NCBI lineage: Eukaryota > Metazoa > Chordata > Amphibia > Anura > Bombinatoridae > Bombina > Bombina bombina. Next base: position 139,412,053 of record NC_069504.1, on the reverse strand, counting down.
TGAGGAGGCTAGTCTAGACCTGGTGAAAACGATCAAGAATACAGTTTCAGCTCATACTCAGAGAGTTCTCATTTCAGGGTTGCACAGGGGTCTTTGTTGAAGTTGCAGAGCCGATATTCCTCCAACCAGCAGAAGCGACTTAGGTAGGTCACTCACCCCGGAATCCTACCAGCTCTAAGTTCACAGCTGCATGGGCACTACAATTTACTCCCAAAAAGGGAAAGCTTTTGAATACCGCACAAAGTATGGAGAGTCCGGGAGGACAGAGTTAAAGCCAGGAACACCTACATGCTGCATAGTTAATGGAGGATTACAGCACTTTACCAAGCTGTCCACATAGGTTGGTAGCAGTCATCCTCTTGGAGAGACATGTGGCATTGAGAACCATCGGGGAGTTTGTGTCATGGCTCCAGTTGGTGTCTTTCTCATTTGGTGACACTGCTGAGGGTCCTAGGTTGATGCGGCAATTGTCTACAAGAGTTTAGTCTAGAGTGGGAATCGGATGATTAATCTTTATAGTACATGGATGTCAGCAACATACACGGTACAGAAACATTATGAAATGACACAACTGGTCATAAGACTTTATTACCCGTCTTGCTACATCTTTACTTAGACATTTATAACCTGTTCTTTGAGGACAATTGGGTCACTATTGCTACTCCCTGGCTAGAATAACTTTTGGCCTAATAACGGCACTCTGAGCCTGATATTTGGAGAACTATTTTCTGTTATGCCAATTGTCTTTCTGTTTTCTTATTAGGATTTATGTGGTATGTGCATATCTACGTATTAGTTAGATTGTCCCTATTTCCATATGACTAGGTCACTATATAACACCCCTATTGCGGTTCAAAATCTAATTATGATTGTATGGTTTTATGCTTAATGGGTATTAATGTAAAACAGGAGCTGGAAGATGCATTTGTTGTGTTCCCTTTCCCCCCTTCTTCCAGATTTGCATGTTATCATAGTCAGTACATTTTATATTGATGGCCAACTTCTATGTATTTACAAAGTCATCCCACTTGTCTGTATTGTTTCTACTAAAATATGGGAACACTAACTGACGTTTACTAATCATAGCAATGTTTCACTATCTTGCTTGGCTTATCATTACTGATGGTTACCATTTGCAAATGTTTTCAGATTGCCTACGCTGGTAGAGAAGAGTGAATCACTACACTAGATCAAACTCAGGGCCAATCTTATACTAGGGCGCTATGTTATGAAGAAGTTTATTAATGGGGGTTTGTTTTCACTTGCCTTAATGTAAGCAATGTCATATAATTATTATTGCTGTCATATTATTCTAGATGCATATAACCTCTTATTTGTACTAGGACCCAAGAGCATCCACCACATATGCTAAACTCCCTTTCTTCAGCCTAAGTGCCTACTATGTGATGGCTATGTACATTTTTATATACCCATAGATCAACGTAAGGTGAGTTTACTGAATAGTTGCTAGCTTTGTTCATTTTACCTTTTCTCTCCTTGGTGCTATAATAGACCTCAGAGAGAATATCTCACCGTGGAGCCACATAATAATAAGGCTGTTGTTTTATTAATTTTCCTGGAAGTTACTATCCTTCTTATTTAATTTCACCAAATTATACAAGTTGAAAGTTTATGATGTGCTTAAAATGTTTAATGTTACAACTGTCATTGACATACTCTTATGATTTTATGCTCCTCTAGGTAAACCTTTATAGTGTTTAGTTCATTTTTAGAAACTATTTGGGGGGTTTTCTTCGACTATATCACCTGGTGACATTCTCTTCTTATTTTGCCCCCCTTGTAATCTGACTCTCTTAGTGGATAATTATTTTTGTGCTTTTATAGGATGTGATTCCTTCATATATACCGTATAAGTTAGAATTATATGTTACTCTCATAATTGAGTTGTTTCATTAGCATATTGAAGGTCCAAAAGTGGCCTTATATTAATGTAACCCTCCTGCTACTCTTTGTAATACGTTTGTTAGAGGTCCAAGAGTGGCTCGTTTCTGTTATGGAGTAGAAAACTGAGGATTTAAATATGTTATTTTCTATTTTATAATACAGGTAGTATTTTTGCAGTGGGTTGTATTATTGTATTTCATTTTATTTTGCATTTTCTATCTAGATCTTCATGCTCTTACTGTGAAATATGTAATTGCGGATATTGTAACCTGATTCCGCGCCTGTAAACTTTTTCTTTTTCCTCAATAAAAAAAAAGAAACTTTAAAAAATATCTTGTAATTTGTTTTTATTTTCTGTAATTTAGTGGGGTTTTTTTTTTGTAATTTAGCTAATTGTATTTAATTTATTTAATTGTATTTAATTTAGGTAAGTTATTTAATTGTAGTGTAGTGTTAGGTAATTTAGGTTAGGTTTTATTTTACAGATAAATGTGTATTTATTTTAGCTAGGTAGTTATTAAATAGTTAATAACTATTTAATAACTATTCTACCTAGTTAAAATAAATACAAACTTGCCTGTAAATTAAAAATAAACCCTAAGCTAGCTACAATGTAACTATTAGTTATAATGTGGCTAGCTTAGGGTTTATTTTGTAGGTTAGCATTTCGTTTTAAATAGGAATAATTTAGTTAATGATATTAATTTTATTTAGATTTATTTAAATTATATTTAAGTTAGGGGGTGTTAGGGTTAGACTTAGGTTTAGGGGTTAATAAATTTAGAATAGTGGCGGTAATGTTGGGGGCGGCATATTAGGGGTTAATAAATGTAGTTAGGTTGCTGCGATGTTGTGGGCAGCAGGGGTTAATAAATATAATGTAGGTGTCGGCGATGTTGGGGGCAGCAGATTAGGGGTTAATAAATATAATGTAGGGTACGGCGATGTCCGGAGCAGCAGATTAGGGGTTAATAAGTATAATGTAGGTGTCGGCGATGTCGGTGGCGGCAGATTAGGGGTTAATAAGTGTAAGATTAGGGGTGTTTAGACTCGGGGTTCATGTTATGGTGTTAGGTGTAAACATTAAATGTGTTTCCCCATAGGAATCAATGGTGCTGTGTTACAGAGCTTTAGGCTTTTTTGCAGGTGTTAGGCTTTTTCTCAGCTGGCTCTCCCCATTGATGTCTATGGGGAAATCATGCACGAGCACGTACAACCAGCTCACCGCTAACTTAATCAGCGCTGGTATTGGAGTGCGGTATGGAGCTCAATTTTGTTCTACGCTCACTTCTTGCCTTTTAACGCCGGGTTTAGAAAAACCTGCAATACCACGCTGTAGGAAAGTGAGCGGTGACAATAATGTGCAAGTTAGTAACACACCCCTCATAACGCAAAACTTGTAATCTAGGCAATAGTTTGCAGAAAGCTTTGTTGCAGCGCTTTGTTCCATTATGGGTGTTCTTTTTATCAAGAGGTAGCTTTCTGTGGACCAGTTTCTGTTTTAGGTTGGGTGGTTGTCTGAAAGCCAGGATAGGGGGTTTTGGAAATATTTTTTTGAGTGTGGCTGTAAGTCTTTTATGATTTTTCATATTCCTTCTACAGCAGGGTTATCGCTTATCCCACAAGTTGTCAAATATAACCCTGCTGTTAAAGGAATATGAAAAATCATAAAAGACTTACAGCCATTACTCTTAGAGGATCCCACACTCAAAAAAATATTTTCAAAACCCCCTATACTGGCACTCAGACAACCACCCAACCTAAAACGGAAACGGGTCCACAGAAAGCTACCCCTTGATAAAAATAACATTTAGAATGGAACCAAGCACTGCAACAAAGCTTTCTGCAAACTATGGCCTAGATTTGGAGTTTGGCGGTAGCCGTGAAAACCAGCGTTAGAGGCTCCTAACACTGGTTTTAGGCTACCTCCGGTATTTGGAGTCAGTCAAAAAAGGGTCTAACGCTCAATTTCCAGCAGCGACTTTTCCATACCGCAGATCCCCTTACGTCAATTGCGTATCCTATCTTTTCAATGGGATTTTTCTAACTCCGGTATTTAGAGTCGTGTCTGAAGTGAGCGTTAGAATTCTAACGACAAAACTCCAGCAGCAGAAAAAAGTCAGTAGTTAAGAGCTTTCTGGGCTAACGCCGGTTCATAAAGCTCTTAACTACTGTACTCTAAAGTACACTAACACCCATAAACTACCTATGTACCCCTAAACCGAGGCCCCCCCACATTGCCGCCACTCGATTAAATTTTTTTAACCCCTAATCTGCCGACCGCCACCTACGTTATCCTTATGTACCCCTAATTTGCTGCCCCTAACACCGCCGACCCCTATATTATATTTATTAACCCCTAAACTGCCCCCCACAATGTCGCAGCCAGCTACCTACAATAATTAACCCCTAATCTGCCGACCGCAAAGAGCCGCCACCTACATTATAGCTATGTACCCCTAATCTGCTGTCCCTAACACCGCCGACCCCTATATTATATTTATTAACCCCTAATCTGCCGCACTCAATGTCGCCTCCACCTGCCTACACTTATTAACCCCTAATCTGCCGAGCGGACCTGAGCGCTACTATAATAAAGTTATTAACCCCTAATCCGCCTCACTAACCCTATAATAAATAGTATTAACCCCTAATCTGCCCTCCCTAACATCGCCGACACCTAACTTTAATTATTAACCCCTAATCTGCCGACTGGAGCTCACCGCTATTCTAATAAATGTATTAACCCCTAAAGCTAAGTCTAACCCTAACACTAACACCCCCCTAAGTTAAATATAATTTTAATCTAACAAAATTAATTAACTCTTCTTCAATAAATTATTCCTATTTAAAGCTAAATACCTGTAAAATAAATCCTAATATAGCTACAATATAAATTATAATGATATTATAGCTATTTTAGGATTTATATTTATTTTACAGGTAACTTTGTATTTATTTTAACCAGGTACAATAGCTATTAAATAGTTAAGAACTATTTAATAGCTAAAATAGTTAAAATAATTACAAATTTACCTGTAAAATAAATCCTAACCTAAGTTACAATTAAACCTAACACTAGACTATCAATAAATTAATTAAATAAAATACCTACAATTACCTACAATTAAACCTAACACTACACTATCAATACATTAAAGGGACAGTCAACACCAGAATTTTTGTAGTTTAAAAAGATAGATAATCCCTTTATAACCCATTCCCAAGTTTTGCATAACCAACACTGTTATATTAATACACTTTTTATTTCTGTGACTATCTTTTATCTAAGCATCTTCTGACCGCCCCTAATCACATGACTTTTAGTTATTATCTATTGACTTGCAGTTTAGCCAATTAGTGCAGTGTCTGCCACAACCCACGGGCGTGATCACAATGCTATCTATATGGTTTACCTGAACTACTCTCCCCTGTTGTGAAAAGCAAATACAAAAGCATGTGATTAGAGGCGGCCTTCAAGGGCTTAGAAATTATCATATGAGCCTTCCTAGGTTTGCTCTCAACTAGAATACCAAGAGAACAAAGCAAAATTGTTGATAAAAGTAAATTTGAAAGTTGTTTAAAATTACATGCCCTATTTGAAAAATAAAAGTTTTTTTGGCCTTGACTGTCCCTTTAATTAAATACAATATCTACAAATAAATACAATGAAATAAACTAACTAAAGTACAAAAAATAAAAAAGAACTAAGTTACAAAAAATAAAAATATATTTACAAACATTAGAAATATATTACAACAATTTTAAACTAATTACACCTACTCTAAGCCCCCTAATAAAATAACAAAGCCCCCCAAAATAAAAAAATGCCCTACCCTATTCTAAATTACTAAAGTTCAAAGCTCTTTTACCTTACCAGCCCTGAACAGGGCCCTTTGCGGGGCATGCCCCAAGAAGTTCAGCTCTTTTGCCTGTAAAAAAAAACATACAATACCCCCCCAACATTACAACCCACCACCCACATACCCCTAATCTAACCCAAACCCCCCTTAAATAAACCTAACACTAAGCCCCTGAAGATCTTCCTACCTTATCTTCACCTAACCAGGTATCACCGATCCATCCTGGCTCCAAAATCTTCATCCAAGCCCAAGCGGGGGCTAGACATCCATCATCCGACGGCTGAAGAAGTCCAGAATAGGGTCCAAAGTCTTCATCCTATCCGGGAAGAAGAGTAGATCCGGACCGGCAACCATCTTCTTCAAAGCGGCATCTTCTATCTTCATCCGATGAGGACCGGCTCCATCTTGAAGACCTCCATCGCGGATCCATCCTTCTTCTCCGATGACTAGACGACGAATGACAGTTCCTTTAAATGACGTCATCCAAGATGGCGTCCCTCGAATTCCGATTGGCTGATAGGATTCTATCAGCCAATTGGAATTAAGGTAGGAATATTCTGATTGGCTGATGGAATCAGCCAATCAGAATCAAGTTCAATCCGATTGGCTGATCCAATCAGCCAATCAGATTGAGCTCGCATTCTATTGGCAAATCGGAACAGCCAATAGAATGCGAGCTCAATCTGATTGGCTGATTGGATCAGCCAATCGGATTGAACTTGATTCTGATTGGCTGATTCCATCAGCCAATCAGAATATTCCTACCTTAATTCCAATTGGCTGATAGAATCCTATCAGCCAATCAGAATTCGAGGGACGCCATCTTGGATGACGTCATTTAAAAGAACCGTCATTCGGCTAGTAGGCGTCGGGAGAAGAGGATGTTCCGCGTCGGATGGAAGATGATGGCTCCCAAAGAAAGAAGATTGAAGATGCCGTTGATAGAAGACTTCATCCGGATCATGGACCTCTTCAGCTCCCGCTTGGATGAAGACTTCATCCGGATCATGGACCTCTTCAGCTCCCGCTTGGATGATGACTTCAGCCGGATCATGGACCTCTTCAGCCCCTCGCTTGGGCTTGGATCAGGAAATCAGAGGAGCTCTTCTGGACCGATCGGTGAACCTGGTATGGTGAAGATAAGGTAGGAAGATATTTAGGGGCTTAGTGTTAGATTTATTTAAGGGGGATTTGGGTTAGATTAGGGGTATGTGGGTGGTGGGTTGTAATGTTGGGGGGGTATTGTATGTTTTTTTTTTACAGGCAAAAAAGCTGAACTTCTTGGGGCATGCCCCGCAAAGGGCCCTGTTCAGGGCTGGTAAGGTAAAAGAGCTTTGAACTTTAGTAATTTAGAATAGGGTAGGGCATTTTGTTATTTTGGGGGGCTTTGTTATTTTATTAGGGGGCTTAGAGTAGGTGTAATTAGTTTAAAATTGTTGTAATATTTTTCTTATGTTTGTAAATATTTTTTTATTTTTTGTAACTTAGTTCTTTTTATTTTTTGTACTTTAGTTAGTTTATTTCATTGTAGTTATTTGTAGGTATGGTATTTAATTAATTTATTGATAGTGTAGTGTTAGGTTTAATTGTAGGTAATTGTAGGTATTTTATTTAATTTATTTATTGCTAGTGTAGTGTTAGGTTTAATTGTAACTTAGGTTAGGATTTATTTTACAGGTAAATTTGTAATTATTTTAACTAGGTAGCTATTAAATAGTTCTTAACTATTTAATGCTATTGTACCTGGTTAAAATAAATACAAAGTTACGTGTAAAATAAATATTAATCCTAAAATAGCTATAATATAATTATAATTTATATTGTAGCTATATTAGGATTTATTTAACAGGTAAGTATTTAGCTTTAAATATGAATAATTTATTTAATAAGAGTTAATTAATTTCGTTAGATTTAAATTATATTTAATTTAGGGGGGTGTTAGGGTTAGGGTTAGACTTAGCTTTAGGGGTTAATACATTTATTAGAATAGCGGTGACCCCTTGTCGGCAGATTAGGGGTTAATGTTTGAAGTTAGGTGTCGGCGATGTTAGGGAGTTAATACTATTTATTATAGGGTTAGTCAGGCGGATTAGGGGTTAATAAGTGTAGGCAGGTTGAGGCGACGTTGTGGGGGGCAGATTAGGGGTTAATAAATATAATATAGGGGTCGGTGGTGTTAGGGGCAGCAGATTAGGGGTACATAGGGATAATGTAAGTAGCGGCGGTTTACGGAGCGGCAGATTAGGGGTTAATAATAATATGCAGGGGTCAGCGATAGCGGGGGCGGCAGAATAGGGGTTAATAAGTGTAAGGCTAGGGGTGTTTAGACTCAGGGTACATGTTAGAGTGTTAGGTGCAGACGTAGGAAGTGTTTCCCCATAGCAAACAATGGGGCTGCGTTAGGAGCTGAACGCGGCTTTTTTGCAGGTGTTAGGTTTTTTTTCAGCTCAAACAGCCCCATTGTTTCCTATGGGGGAATCGTGCACGAGCACATTTTTGAGGCTGGCCGCGTCCGTAAGCAACTCTGGTATCGAGAGTTGCATTTGCGTTAAATATGCTCTACGCTCCTTTTTTGGAGCCTAACGCTGACATTATATGGACTCTCAATACCAGAGTTATTTTAAAGGAGTGGCCAGAAAAAAGCCAGCGTTAGCTACGCGGGTCGTTACCGACAAAACTCTAAATCTAGCCGTATGTCAACACATTTGTGAAAGCAGCAAAGCTAATCACAAGAGTAAATCCTATAACATTAAAGGGGCATATGCATGTATATCTGCAAATGTGGTATACATGATACATTGCACTGCATGTGAAGTGGGATGTTATATTGAGAAACAAGCCAAAAACTTCACCTTTGGATGAACTTACACAGACACTCAATCAAAAACCACTGTGAAACAAAATACTGTACCCCTGTTGGTCACCATTTCACCCAACCGGACCACTCTATCCAAAACCTCAAAATCAAGATTCTCAGAGACAACTTCAAAAACCTTTGAAATGAAAATGATAATGCACTTCAACTTGCTAAATTCTAGACTAAATGTGGACTCTGGTTTCTTAACCCATTATCAAAATTTTTCGTAATGTACTTTCATATACTGTAGTCAATTACCTTGTATATTTCACACTCTCTATGTATAGATACACAGGTAAACCAATGTCAGCTTTTTTGTCATTATTATTATTCCCCTTTTTTTCTTTCTTTCCTTTCTCCTTTTTTTTGACTATCTTATATTCCCCTGTATACCTAATTTCCCATCTTTATTCATATTGATCCTATGTTGATATATAACTTTATTTCAGTATATGCTTTGTGTATAACCATATATTTCCCCTGCCTGTTATCTTTTACTGACACTATCTGCCTGTCTCCTAAACCCCCATCATGATTTTTACGACACCCCCTCCTCCCCCTGCATTCAGACCTCTGTAACACTTTGTTTTTTTACCCTGTGTTTTAAGATATAATCTGTAAATTCCATCAAATTGGTCAGTATTGCTTCAGACTTGAAAAAGGAAGACACTCTTCCGAAAGCTTGTCATCTTATAAATGTATAGTTAGTCCAATAAAAAAGTATCATTGCTCAATGCAATACTCTTGTTATTTTGATATATAAGAATATATATATAAATATTTACAAATTGCTGCCATTGCTACGCTACGTACCTCCTTCGCTGTGCGTGGTTCTCATGGCGTGTGTCACGGCATGAGAAAAAGGCTCCCATTTCAGCCTATGGAAGCAATGGGCAGGTGAGATCGAATTCTCATTGATATCAAATTGTAATACCAATGCACATTAGCGTGGGTTGGTATTACTAAGTGTGGAGCGCTAATGTTGCTTTAAAGAAAGCGATATTTAGTGCTCCACTTGTAATCTGGCCCTAAATATGGAGAAAGGCAGTAGTAATAATGTTACTTTAGAAACTGTACTGTAATAATTTTATTTGACTTTTATTCCTAGAGCATATCAAAGAATTAAAGCTTTCAAACAAGCTAATGAGACTTTACTCTTAATATTTAAAAAAACAATGAAAGATTGCTAATATTATCATTTTAGTAAACTGCTCAACTGAATCTTGGATGCTAAAAATATATTATTTAATAAAATATAACCTACCGACAACACACTTTAGAATCATATCAAGCTTATTTTTAGAACATGTCCTATATTAAATTAGCTTTCCATTATGTGCCCAGTGTGTTATCAGCATTTGACTACAGTGCAGTGGTTACTAGTCAAATAAAGCTCTTGTCTAAATACAACTTTTGTTAATAGAAAACGTATGTTTAAATCTGCACAATGTATTCATCTGTTGTTTGTATCTTTCTTTCTAAGTATTTTTTTTTTTTAAATAACACTAAATGGAAATTTCTACACAGAAAACCTGATCAACCAGTGTATCCCACTGAGGAAGACGATTCTGATTGTAGATATGCAATTGAGACCTACAATATATACACCTATACATACACATCAAAATATAATTCATACACCTAATCTAATATCCCTATAAAAATAAAAAAGCCCCCCTAAAATAAAAACACCTTCTAACCTAACAATAAACTACCAATTGCCCTTAAAAGGGCCTTTGGTAGGGCATTTCCCTAAGTTAAACAGCTCTTTTACCTCCAATAAATTACAAAGTACCCCCCAACGGTAAAACCCCAAACCCAACCAACCCCTCAAAATAAAAAACCTAAGTCTAAATAAAACCTAAGCTACCCATTGCCCCTTAATGGGGCATTTGTATGGGCATTGCCCTTAAAAGGCCATTCAGCTCTTTTACTGCCCATCAAAACCCTAATCTAAAAAAAAAACACCCTAAAAAAAAAACTAACACTAACCCCAGAAGATCTACTCACGGTTCCTGAAGGCGCTGAGAAGTCTTCATCCATAGATAGTAGTGGTAGATGGCGCTGGTCTATTGAATGATTTTCTCTAGTAAGTGAAGAGAAAAAAGGCTTGATGCATATATTGAAGCCAATTAATACAGGTGCAGTATACTCACTCCATAAGATGAATCTTTACAGCTGAAAGGGAACTTAACATCAGATGGCAAGAGTCCACAGGTTCCTGGAGTCAAATACTTAATTTTCAGGTTTATCCAAAAGTGGACTATAAATGAATAGAGACCCAAATGACAAAAGTATCCAGTGTATAATTGAAAAAAATGTAGTAACTTACTCCATAAATAAGGAGATTCCAGCTCAGCACAGCAAAACAAGATCTTGACAATCTTTCAACAAATGATAAAAGGTTTTATTTGCTCAACGCGTTTCAACTTATTACACGTCTTTATCAAGAGCATACATTAAAATAAGTAAAACAGGTAAGTAAAACCAAGTATTGAGTGTGTTTGCTGTGGCTACAGGGCTGGTTTATATAGAGGTGAACAATTAGTTCCAATTTCCTGTTGAGCACAGGAAATTGGACTCACAAAACTTCATAAAATGTTTAATACTATATATATGCATCAATAATAAACTATTCCTGAAAATAAAAAATAAAGAAAATATATTTTAAAGAAAATCATTAAAAAACGATCAAATTTTAAAAATAGAGGCTTAGTTTAGTATTGATATGTTATTTAACCAATCAAAACACTTCTTGGATATTTAGACCAATGAACAGACAGTAGTATAAAGTCCTTAATCAAGTAGTCCGTTGTGTAACAGTTCCTTTTCAGGAACTGTTACACATTGGACTACTTGATTGAGGACTTTAGGGGTTTAGGGGTTAATAGTTTATTTATTTTTTTTGCGATGTGGGGGGCCAGCGGTGTAGGGGTTAATAGGTTTAGTTTATTAGTTGCAATGTGGGGAGCTGAAGGTTTGGGATTAATACTTTATTATAGTAAATAGAAAAAAGGGGGATAGCAAATAGTCAATATATAAAAAATTACATCTTTATTAGATTAACATGTTAAAATCAATGTAGGCAAGCTACAGCAGAGGATAAAAAAGTAAAAGTCTGGCCGGTTTTGGCCACAAAGGCCATAGTCATAGACATGAACAGGTTTAACAAGGTGCTCATTATTTAAAATCAAACAACCACTCCTATTGGTGGTACCTTAATTAATTAACCCTCAGTATACAAGTAGACAGAAAATGAGGAAGAGAATGCATATTAGACAAATTTGTATACAGATATAAATATAAAAATAAAATATAAAAATAAAGGGAAACAGCGGAATGATCATAGCACTCACTATGTTGTGTATATGTAGAAAGACATACAACCTTTATACATAAACAAGTAAATGTAATATTAGATTTATAAAGAAATATGCATATGAATCATGTGTTAAAGTATATCTAATGGGAACAGATACCTATACCTATAGGTTGGGTAGCGATAGATGTTGTTTCCCTTTATTCCTCCATTCCTCATGTCTATGGTCATTCTTTTTGGATCTCTATACTGACATTTCGGATGAGTATAAGAATTTCATCACGAGGGTGATTGCTTTTCTCCTTGAGCATAATTTTTTTATGTTTGACAATACCTATTACCTCCAAAGATGCAGAATCGCGATGGGGGCTAAGTTCACCCCATCCTATGCTAACCTCTTTATGGGGTGGTGGGAGCGGTTCCACGTGTTTGGAGGGACTAATAGGTTTTCCCATCATCTTGTTAAGTATATCAGATTCATTGATGATCTGCTGATTGTTTGGGTTGCCGGTTCAAATGAAGTCCAGGAGTTTGTAAATTACCTCAATAACAATCAGAGTAGCATACGGTTTACCTTTGAGTGGAATGCAACCTGTATTAACTACTTGGATATTACTCTTACTGCAGATAGTACCACTAAAAAGGTTTGCTCTACATTGTATAGGAAGCCGATTGCTGGCAATTCGCTCTTGCATGCCCGAAGCAATCATCTTCAACATGTCTTCAGAGGACTAGCTAAGGGTAAATTTATGCGAGTTAGGCGTAATTGCACCAAGTATAGTGATTTTCTTAAAGAAAGCAAAGACTTGAGTAAATGCCTCCTAAGAAGGGGATAGGCTAGGAAAATAGGAGACAGGGCTTTTCATGAAGTACGTAACTTAGATAGAAGTCTATTTTTTACCCCAAAGGGAAACAAAGAGAAAACATTTAATACAACTAAGAGAGGTGAGACAGGGTCTTTTGTAGATAAGCAGAAGCCTTTATTCATTACTGCCTATTCTAAACAATATGATCTGGTATGCTCTATCATTAAAAAGAATCTTCCTATACTCATGGGAGATAAGCAGTTACGCCCCACCATTGAGGGAGGTTGTGGCTTTGTCTTCAGGAAGAATCTCTCTCTGGGAAATCTTTTATCTCCTAGCTTACTTAGGAAAGAAAAGTCTAAGAGTTCTTGGCTACATTTCAAGGGGACTTACAAATGTGGTAGCAGAAATTGTTTCCACAACATTTAGATCTGCCACATCCTCTGAAACTTTAGAGACCAGAGGATGTGTCAAATGTAAAAGTAAATTTGTCATTTACTTGGTTGAATGTGTACAATGTTCAAGGCAGTACGTTGGTAGAACTACCCGAGAGGTGGGTAAACGTATAAAGGATAGTGATGTCACAAACCTAAAAAATTGGGTTCACGAACGGCGAACGCGAACTTCCACAAAAGTTTGCGAACGGGCAAACCGCCATAGACTTCAATAGGCAGGCAAATTTTAAAACCCACAGGGACACAGGGAAAATTACATAGTTGATTCAGAGTCTGGTTTTAATCCATAAAGGGCATGTATCACCTAACATTCCTAAATTGTTTGGAATAACGTGCTTTAAAACATCAGGTATGATGTATCGATCAGGTAGTGTAAGGGTTACGCCCGCTTCACAGTGTGCAGTGTAGGTGATATACCTGCCCTGACCATGCTTTGCAGACCAGGTATCAGTGTTCAGATGGACCCTTGCCCCAACACTGTGTGCCAGACATGCATTTATAGCAGACTTATATGGCTTTGGCGTTGCTTTTTGGTGATTAGAAGGCTGCTAAATTCCACTGCGCACCACAGGTGTTTTATGCCCAGCAGTGAAGGGGTTAATTAGGGAGCATGTAGGCAGCTTGTAGCGTTAATTTTAGCTTAAGTGTAGTGTAGTAGACAACCCAAAGTATTGATCTAGGCCCATTTTGGTATATTTCATGCCACCATTTCACCGCCAAATGCGATCAAATAAAAAAAAAATTGTTCACTTTTTCACAAACGTTAGTTTTCTCACAGTAATTATTTATAAACAACTTATGCAATTATGGCATAAATGGTTGTAAATGCTTCTTTGGGATCCCCTTTGTTCAGAAATAGCAGACTTATATGGCTTTGGCATTGCTTTTTGGTAATTAGAAGGCTGCTAAATGCCATTGTGCACCACACGTGTTTTATGCCCAGCAGTGAAGGGCTTAATTAGGGAGCATGTAGGCAGCTTGTAGAGTTAATTTTAGCTTAAGTGTAGGGTATAAGAAAACCCAAAGAATTGATCTAGGCCCATTTTGGTATATTTCAAGCCACCATTTCACCGCCAAATGCGATCAAATTTAAAAAAAAAAAAAAAAAATAATTCGCAATTTTAGGATTCTCACTGAAATTATTTACAAACAGTTTGTGCAATTATGGCACAAATGGTTGTAAATGCTTCTCTGGGATCCCCTTTGTTCAGAAATAGCAGACATATATGACTTTGCCGTTGCTTTCTGGTAATTAGAAGGCCACTAAATGCTGCTGTGCATCACATGTGTATTATGGCTAGCAGTGAAGGGGTTAATTAGGTAGTTTGTAGGGAGCTTGCAGGGTTAATTTTAGCTTTAGTGTAGAGGTCAGCCTCCCTCCTGACACATCAGACCCCCTGATCCCTCCCAAACAGCTCCGTTCCCTCCCCCACCCCACAATTGTCCCCGCCATCTTAAGTACTGGCAGAAAGTCTGCCAGTACTAATATAAAAGGTTTTTACATTTTTTAATTTTTTAGCATATTTACATATGCTGTGGTGTAGCATCCCCCCTTAGCCCCCAACCTCCCTGATCCCCCCCAAAACAGCTCTCTAACCCTCCTCATCTGCCTTATTGGTGGCCATCTTGGGTACTGGCAGCTGTCTGCTATTATTTCACAGTCAAAAAAGTGTTGTTTTTTTTAAATGTACACTACTGTTACACCAGATATGAGTGATGGCACTGGGCAAGTGGGCACAGTATACGCTGTGAGCCTGACACACACGCTGGCAGGCAGGCAACTTCAATTAGATTACACAGGAACAAAAAAAAAAAGCAGACTGATGTTCTAGCCCTAAAAAGGGCTTTTTGGGGTGCTGTCCTTACAGCAGAGATCAGATGAGTCCTTCAGGACTGTAGTAGACACTGAATGCACTAGCCTAGCTATCGATTTCCCTATTAAATCAGCAGCAGCTACACTGTCCCTCCTCTCACTAAGAATGCAGCTTCCAAATTAATCTAAAATGGATGCTGTCTAGGAGGTGGGAGGGTCTGGGAGGGAGGGTCTGCTGCTGATTGGCTGTAATGTGTATTCTGACTGTGAGGTACAGGGTCAAAGTTTACTCAATGATGACGAATAGGGGGCGGATCGAACATCGCATATGTTCGCCCGCCGAGGCGAACGCGAACATACTATGTTCGCCGGGAACTATTCGCCCGCGAACTATTCGCGACATCACTAATAAAGGAACATCTCTCATATATTGACAATGAGAGAGATGTGTCAGCCCTGTCCAGACATTCCCTTGAGGTTCATGGTGGGAATGTGAATCACTTCAGGTGGCAGGCTATTAAACAGATTTTGAAACCACCAAGGGGTGGTGATAAATTCCAAATTCTGTGCAGACAGAAGATTTATTGGATTCATAGTTTGAATAGCCTGTCCCCTGTGGGATTCAATTCCGAATTTGATATAATCAATTACTGGCATAGATAAGATCCCTCCAACTTGTTTTTTGACTGTGTGTTTGGGACTCTTCACATTCCTCCTATTAAAAATTATATGTATATATATGTATGATCTAGATGATATATTTTGCTTCTTTTGGGAACCTATAGGTATAGGTATCTGTTCCCATTAGATATACTTTAACACATGATTAATATGCATTTTTCTTTATAAATCTAATATTACATTTACTTTTTATGCATAAAAGTTGTATGTCTTTCTACATATACACAACATAGTGAGTGCTATGGTCATTCCGCTGTTTCCCTTTATTTTTATATTTTATTTTTATATTTATATCTGTATACAAATTTGTCTAATATGCATTCTCTTTCTCATTTTCTGTCTACTTGTATACTGAGGGTTAAATAATTCATTAAGGTACCACCAATAGGAGTGGTTGTTTGATTTAAATAATGAGCACCTTGTTCACCTGTTCATGTCGATGACTACGGTCTTTGTGGCCGAAACCGGTCAGACTTTCACTTTTTTACCCTCTGCTGTAGCTTGCCTACATCGTTATTCTAATAAAGATATCATTTTTTTATATATGGACCATTTGCTATCCCCCTTTTTTCTATTTGATTTATTTTGGGAGTACTGGGACTCCCTATCTTGCTATAGTCCTATTTTTGTCTGTGAGACCTGCTACTTACACAGATTCCTTGCTATTGGAGCCAGTGACATCATTCCCTGAGCTGAGCAGTGTGCGACGGATTGTTGGAGATATAGAGCAATGCTACATGGATGGTCTGCCCAAGAGAAGCAACAGTCGTACCTGGATGTAATCTACACTAGCGGAGGTCATTGCAGCCAAGGAATCAGCACTGTGGAGCAGTGAACAGTGAGTAGGGGTTTGTGTGCCGTTCTTGGTGGGCTTACCCTTTACTGCATCTTTGTGAATACAGCTAAGACTGGGACCTGGTAATGTGCTTTACCTCCTTGGGCGGATTCTCAATTAGAATTGAAAGAGTTTGCTTAGGGATGTGTCCTCACTCTGTTCATGTTCCCGGAAAAGTTATTTGAACGTTTTCCTACCTGCACACTGCATGTTGCAACATTTGTAACAGCTCAGAGACTCCATATTTATCTTCTCACTTATTTTATATGTATCAATATTGTGGGATTTGGTTACCTTTATATATATGACGTACCGTCTTTTTTACTGGGGTTAATATTTTTTCTTATTCTAACTTTAATATAGTGTTGACAATGTGGGGGGCCGGCAGTTTGGGGTTTAATAGGTTTATTTAATAGTTGCTATGTGGGTGGGTGGCGGATTTGGGGTTAATAGGTGTAATATAGTATTTACAATGCAGGAGGGTGGTGGATTAGGGGTTAATATGTAGTTTATGGGTGTTAGTGTACTTTGTAACATTTTAGTTATGAGTTTTGTGAAACATTTTTGTTTCTCAAAATCCATAACTACTAGTATCAGATCGTGGTATGGGTCAGGACGGTATAGGCTATAACGCAAGCAATTTAGCAGGCCCGCACAACCTATAATAGGGTGCTATGGAAAATCCCGCACTCAAACGTCATATCTTTGAGTGCGGAATGGACAATGCGTTACAGGCTAAAATGCTTGCGGTATAGCTATATCGTCACAACTTGTAATATGCGTTACCTGCCATTCCGCGCACAATGGCCAATTTTCTCTTGTTAAGTGTATCCAGTCCATGGATCATCCATTACTTATGGGATATTAACTCCTCCCCAACAGGAAGTGCAAGAGGATTCACCCAGCAGAGCTGCTATATAGCTCCTCCCCTAACTGCCATTACCAGTCATTCTCTTGCACCCAACGAATAGATAGGATGTGTGAGAGGACTGTGGTGATTATACTTAGTTTCATACCTTCAATCAAAAGTTTGTTATTTTATAATAGCACCGGAGTAGTTAAGATCATATTGCTGTTTCTCGGCCATCTGAGGAGAGGTAAACTTCAGATCAGGGGACAGCGGGCAGATTAATCTGCAAAGAGGTATGTAGCAGCTTATTATTTTCTGACAATGGAATTGATGAGAAAATTCTGCCATACCGATATAATGTAAACTCAGCCTTAAATGCAGTAGCAGCAACTGGTATCAGGCTGTCATGTATGTATATTTTACACTTCAGTATTCTGGGGAATGGCACTTCACTGGAATTACACTGTATGCATAAAACTTTAGCCTAATTTGCAGGGACTAGCAACAGGCTTTTTAATAACACTCAATTTATTAATGTTAAACGTTTTTTGCTGGCATGTAAAATCGTTTAATTTTCTGAGGTACTGGGTGAAAAAATGTTTTGGGCACTATTTTTTTCCACTTGGCAGTCGTTTTATTTAATTTATGACAGTTTACTGATCTCTCTCACTGTTATGTGTGAGGGGGAGGGACCTTTTTTGGTGCTTTTGCTACGCATCAAAAAATTCAGTCAGAAGTTAATTGTCTTCCCTGCATGATCCGGTTCATCTCTACAGAACTCAGGGGTCTTCAAAACTTGTTTTGAGGGAGGTAATCACTCACAGCAGAGCTGTGAGATTGTAGTTGACTGTGATAAAAAAAACGTTTATTTCTGTATTTTTTTTTTTTTCTGCTATCAGGGTTAGTTATCCTTTGCTAATGGGAGCAATCCTTTGCTAAAATTGTGTTTTTTACAAAGATTTGATGCTATAACTTTTCAGTTTATTAATTTTCAACTGTCATAACTTTTTCTGTGCTTCTTATAGGCACAGTACGTTTTCATATTATAGTAAATTACTTGAAAAGTATTTCCAAGTTGCTAGTTTATTTGCTAGTGTGTTAAACATGTCTGATTCAGAGGAAGATATCTGTGCTATATGTGCTAAAGCCAAAGTGGAGCCCAATAGAAATGTATGTACTAACTGTATTGATGCTACTTTAAATAAAAGTCAATCTGTACAAATTGAACATATTTCACCAAACAACGAGGGGAGAGTTATGCCGACTAACTCGCCTCACGTGTCAGTACCTGCATCTCCCGCTCGGGAGGTGCGTGATATTGTAGCGCCGAGTACATCTGGGCGGCCATTACAAATCACATTACAGGATATGGCTACTGTTATGACTGAAGTTTTGGCTAAATTACCAGAACTAAGAGGTAAGCGTGATCACTCTGGGGTGAGAACAGAGTGCGCTGATAATATTAGGGCCATGTCAGACACTGCGTCACAATTTGCAGAACAGGAGAGCTTCATTCTGCGGGTGACGGTTCTGATCCAAACAAACTGGATTCAGATATTTCAAATTTTAAATTTAAGCTGGAAAACCTCCGTGTATAACTAGGGGAGGTGTTAGCGGCTCTGAATGATTGTAACACAGTTGCAATACCAGAGAAAATGTGTAGGTTGGATAAATATTTTGCGGTACCGGCGAGTACTGACGTTTTTCCTATACCTAAGAGACTTAATGAAATTGTTACTAAGGAGTGGGATAGACCCGGTGTGCCGTTCTCACCCCCTCCGATATTTAGAAAGATGTTTCCAATAGACGCCACCACACGGGACTTATGGCAAACGGTCCCTAAGGTGGAGGGAGCAGTTTCTACTTTAGCTAAGCGTACCACTATCCCGGTGGAGGATAGCTGTGCCTTTTCAGATCCAATGGATAAAAAGTTAGAGGGTTACCTTAAGAAAATGTTTGTTCAACAAGGTTTTATATTGCAACCTCTTGCATGCATTGCGCCTGTCACGGCTGCAGCAGCATTTTGGTTTGAGTCTCTGGAAGAGACACTTGAATCAGCTCCATTAGATGAGATTACACACAAGCTTAAAGCCCTTAAGTTAGCTAACTCATTTATTTCAGATGCCGTAGTACATTTAACTAAACTTACGGCTAAGAATTCCGGATTCGCCATTCAGGCACGCAGAGCACTGTGGCTAAAATCCTGGTCAGCTGACGTTACTTCTAAATCTAAATTGCTTAATATACCTTTCAAAGGGCAGACCTTATTCGGGCCCGGGTTGAAAGAAATTATCGCTGACATTACAGGAGGTAAAGGCCATGCCCTGCCTCAAGACAGAGCCAAACCTAAGGCTAGACAGTCTAATTTTCATTCCTTTCGTAATTTCAAAGCAGGAGCAGCATCAACTTCCTCTGCACCAAAACAGGAAGGAGCTGTTGCTCGCTACAGACAAGGCTGGAGACCTAACCAGTCCTGGAACAAGGGCAAGCAGGCCAGGAAACCTGCTGCTGCCCCTAAGACAGCATGAATCGAGGGCCCCCGATCCGGGAACGGATCTAGTGGGGGGCAGACTTTCTCTCTTTGCCCAGGCTTGGGCAAGAGATGTCCAGGATCCCTGGGCGTTAGAGATCATATCTCAGGGATACCTTCTAGACTTCAAATTCTATTCGCTATGTGGGTGGGTGGCGGATTTGGGGTTAATAGGTGTAATATAGTATTTACAATGCAGGAGGGTGGTGGATTAGGGGTTAATATGTAGTTTATGGGTGTTAGTGTACTTTGTAACATTTTAGTTATGAGTTTTGTGAAACATTTTTGTTTCTCAAAATCCATAACTACTAGTATCAGATCGTGGTATGGGTCAGGACGGTATAGGCTATAACGCAAGCAATTTAGCTGGCCCGCACAACCTATAATAGGGTGCTATGGAAAATCCCGCACTCAAACGTCATATCTTTGAGTGCGGAATGGACATTGCATTACAGGCTAAAATGCTTGCGGTATAGCTATATCGTCACAACTTGTAATATGCGTTACCTGCCATTCCGCGCACAATGGCCAATTTTCTCTTGTTAAGTGTATCCAGTCCATGGATCATCCATTACTTATGGGATATTAACTCCTCCCCAACAGGAAGTGCAAGAGGATTCACCCAGCAGAGCTGCTATATAGCTCCTCCCCTAACTGCCATTACCAGTCATTCTCTTGCACCCAACGAATAGATAGGATGTGTGAGAGGACTGTGGTGATTATACTTAGTTTCATACCTTCAATCAAAAGTTTGTTATTTTATAATAGCACCGGAGTGTGTTATTCCTTCTCTGGTAGAATTTGAAGAAGAATCTACCTGAGTTTTTCTATGATTTTAGCCGGAGTAGTTAAGATCATATTGCTGTTTCTCGGCCATCTGAGGAGAGGTAAACTTCAGATCAGGGGACAGCGGGCAGATTAATCTGCAAAGAGGTATGTAGCAGCTTATTATTTTCTGACAATGGAATTGATGAGAAAATTCTGCCATACCGATATAATGTAAACTCAGCCTTAAATGCAGTAGCAGCAACTGGTATCAGGCTGTCATGTATGTATATTTTACACTTCAGTATTCTGGGGAATGGCACTTCACTGGAATTATACTGTATGCATAAAACTTTAGCCTAATTTGCAGGGACTAGCAACAGGCTTTTTAATAACACTCAATTTATTAATGTTAAACGTTTTTTGCTGGCATGTAAAATCGTTTAATTTTCTGAGGTACTGGGTGAAAAAATGTTTTGGGCACTATTTTTTTCCACTTGGCAGTCGTTTTATTTAATTTATGACAGTTTACTGATCTCTCTCACTGTTATGTGTGAGGGGGAGGGACCTTTTTTGGTGCTTTTGCTACGCATCAAAAAATTCAGTCAGAAGTTAATTGTCTTCCCTGCATGATCCGGTTCATCTCTACAGAACTCAGGGGTCTTAAAAACTTGTTTTGAGGGAGGTAATCACTCACAGCAGAGCTGTGAGATTGTAGTTGACTGTGATAAAAAAAACGTTTATTTCTGTATTTTTTTTTTTTTCTGCTATCAGGGTTAGTTATCCTTTGCTAATGGGAGCAATCCTTTGCTAAAATTGTGTTTTTTACAAAGATTTGATGCTATAACTTTTCAGTTTATTAATTTTCAACTGTCATAACTTTTTCTGTGCTTCTTATAGGCACAGTACGTTTTCATATTATAGTAAATTACTTGAAAAGTATTTCCAAGTTGCTAGTTTATTTGCTAGTGTGTTAAACATGTCTGATTCAGAGGAAGATATCTGTGCTATATGTGCTAAAGCCAAAGTGGAGCCCAATAGAAATGTATGTACTAACTGTATTGATGCTACTTTAAATAAAAGTCAATCTGTACAAATTGAACATATTTTACCAAACAACGAGGGGAGAGTTATGCCGACTAACTCGCCTCATGTGTCAGTACCTGCATCTCCCGCTCGGGAGGTGCGTGATATTGTAGCGCCGAGTACATCTGGGCGGCCATTACAAATCACATTACAGGATATGGCTACTGTTATGACTGAAGTTTTGGCTAAATTACCAGAACTAAGAGGTAAGCGTGATCACTCTGGGGTGAGAACAGAGTGCGCTGATAATATTAGGGCCATGTCAGACACTGCGTCACAATTTGCAGAACAGGAGAGCTTCATTCTGCGGGTGACGGTTCTGATCCAAACAAACTGGATTCAGATATTTCAAATTTTAAATTTAAGCTGGAAAACCTCTGTGTATAACTAGGGGAGGTGTTAGCGGCTCTGAATGATTGTAACACAGTTGCAATACCAGAGAAAATGTGTAGGTTGGATAAATATTTTGCGGTACCGGCGAGTACTGACGTTTTTCCTATACCTAAGAGACTTACTGAAATTGTTACTAAGGAGTGGGATAGACCCGGTGTGCCGTTCTCACCCCCTCCGATATTTAGAAAGATGTTTCCAATAGACGCCACCACACGGGACTTATGGCAAACGGTCCCTAAGGTGGAGGGAGCAGTTTCTACTTTAGCTAAGCGTACCACTATCCCGGTGGAGGATAGCTGTGCCTTTTCAGATCCAATGGATAAAAAGTTAGAGGGTTACCTTAAGAAAATGTTTGTTCAACAAGGTTTTATATTGCAACCTCTTGCATGCATTGCGCCTGTCACGGCTGCAGCAGCATTTTGGTTTGAGTCTCTGGAAGAGACACTTGAATCAGCTCCATTAGATGAGATTACACACAAGCTTAAAGCCCTTAAGTTAGCTAACTCATTTATTTCAGATGCCGTAGTACATTTAACTAAACTTACGGCTAAGAATTCCGGATTCGCCATTCAGGCACGCAGAGCACTGTGGCTAAAATCCTGGTCAGCTGACGTTACTTCTAAATCTAAATTGCTTAATATACCTTTCAAAGGGCAGACCTTATTCGGGCCCGGGTTGAAAGAAATTATCGCTGACATTACAGGAGGTAAAGGCCATGCCCTGCCTCAAGACAGAGCCAAACCTAAGGCTAGACAGTCTAATTTTCGTTCCTTTCGTAATTTCAAAGCAGGAGCAGCATCAACTTCCTCTGCACCAAAACAGGAAGGAGCTGTTGCTCGCTACAGACAAGGCTGGAGACCTAACCAGTCCTGGAACAAGGGCAAGCAGGCCAGGAAACCTGCTGCTGCCCCTAAGACAGCATGAATCGAGGGCCCCCGATCCGGGAACGGATCTAGTGGGGGGCAGACTTTCTCTCTTTGCCCAGGCTTGGGCAAGAGATGTCCAGGATCTCTGGGCGTTAGAGATCATATCTCAGGGATACCTTCTAGACTTCAAATTCTCTCCCCCAAGAGGGAGATTTCATCTGTCAAGGTTGTCAACAAACCAAATAAAGAAAGAGGCGTTTCTACGCTGCGTACAAGATCTTTTATTAATGGGAGTGATCCATCCGGTTCCACGGTCGGAACAAGGACAAGGGTTTTACTCAAATCTGTTTGTGGTTCCCAAAAAAGAGGGAACTTTCAGGCCAATCTTGGATTTAAAGATCCTAAACAAATTCCTAAGAGTTCCATCGTTCAAAATGGAAACTATTCGGACAATTTTACCCATGATCCAAAAGGGTCAGTACATGACCACAGTGGATTTAAAGGATGCTTACCTTCACATACCGATTCACAAAGATCATTACCGGTATCTAAGGTTTGCCTTTCTAGACAGGCATTACCAGTTTGTAGCTCTTCCATTCGGATTGGCTACGGCTCCGAGAATCTTCACAAAGGTTCTGTGTGCTCTTCTGGCGGTACTAAGACCGCGAGGAATTGCGGTAGCTCCGTACCTAGACGACATTCTGATACAAGTTTCAAGCTTTCAAACTGCCAAGTCTCATATAGAGTTAGTACTGGCATTTCTAAGGTCGCATGGATGGAAGGTGAACGAAAAGAAGAGTTCTCTCTTTCCACTCACAAGAGTTCCCTTCTTGGGGACTCTTATAGATTCTGTAGAAATGAAGATTTACCTGACAGAAGACAGGTTAACAAAGCTTCAAAATGCATGCCGTGTCCTTCATTCCATTCAACACCCGTCAGTAGCTCAATGCATGGAGGTGATCGGCTTAATGGTATCAGCAATGGACATAGTACCCTTTGCACGTCTACATCTCAGACCGCTGCAATTGTGCATGCTAAGTCAGTGGAATGGGGATTACTCAGACTTGTAACCCAAACTCTGAATCTGGATCAAGAGACCAGAAATTCTCTTCTATGGTGGCTTTCTCGGCCACATCTGTCCAGGGGGATGCCATTCAGCAGGCCGGACTGGACAATTGTAACAACAGACGCCAGCCTACTAGGTTGGGGCGCTGTCTGGAATTCTCTGAAGGCTCAGGGACAATCAGGAGGAGAGTCTCCTACCAATAAACATTCAGACAAGGTAGTTCTGCGTACTAAACCTGGGTTCCTACCTAAGGTGGTCACTAACAGGAATATCAATCAAGAGATTGTGGTTACATCTTTGTGTCCTAATCCTTCTTCGAAAAAGGAACGTCTGCTACACAATCTAGATGTAGTCCGTGCCCTGAAATTTTATCTACAGGCAACTAAGGATTTTCGACAAACGTCTTCCCTGTTTGTCGTTTATTCTGGTCAGAGGAGAGGTCAAAAAGCTTCGGCTACCTCTCTCTCCTTTTGGCTTCGTAGCATAATACGGTTAGCCTATGAGACTGCTGGACAGCAGCCTCCTGAAAGAATTACAGCACATTCTACTAGAGCTGTGGCTTCCACTTGGGCCTTTAAGAATGAGGCTTCTGTTGAACAGATTTGCAAGGCTGCAACTTGGTCTTCTCTTCATACTTTTTCCAAATTTTACAAATTTGACACTTTTGCTTCTTCGGAGGCTGTTTTTGGGAGAAAGGTTCTTCAGGCAGTGGTTCCTTCCGTATAAAGAGCCTGCCTGTCCCTCCCTTCATCCGTGTACTTTAGCTTTGGTATTGGTATCCCATAAGTAATGGATGATCCGTGGACTGGATACACTTAACAAGAGAAAACATAATTTATGCTTACCTGATAAATTTATTTCTCTTGTAGTGTATCCAGTCCACGGCCCGCCCTGTCACTTTAAGGCAGGTAATTTTTCCATTAAACTACAGTCACCACTGTACCCTATGGTTTTCCTTTCTCTGCATGTTTTCGGTCGAATGACTGGTAATGGCAGTTAGGGGAGGAGCTATATAGCAGCTCTGCTGGGTGAATCCTCTTGCACTTCCTGTTGGGGAGGAGTTAATATCCCATAAGTAATGGATGATCCGTGGACTGGATACACTACAAGAGAAATAAATTTATCAGGTAAGCATAAATTATGTTTTTTAGCGATATAGCCGTACCGCACCATAACACAAAACTTGTATCTAGCCGATTGATTCTTAAAAACTACCTAATTGTGCAATCACTTAAATGTATACAGTGTTCTCCAATGAAAATGTTAGTGTCCGGGTGGCATTATGAAGTAGACTGGTGTTGGAAATGTAATACTTTAACAATATTATAACATTTCCTTCTATTTTAAAATATTACTTAAACTGCACTACACTATACTGTATATATATATATATATATATATATATATATATGTGTGTGTGTGTATGTGTGTGTGTGTGTGTTTTCCAGGTTCATCCACCATTTCATTTACAACAGTGAAAAATACAGTCTAAATAAAATAGCTTCTTGGTTTATATATCATTAACAAACAAACAAAACAAAAAAACTACAGGAATAAAGGTAAATTCTCACTGGTCAACAAAGCAAAATAAACTAACATTATGAAGACAGCCATAAACAGCTGATTCCTGTGAATCTACACTTGCAGAATGGCAGACATAAAAGGCACATTTATAGATTAATTTGATTTGCTATTAAATTCATTGGTTCAGATTTCTCCAGCCCACTCTAACCCTGATATAACCAATGTTCTAAATCAGCGTATTTGTGGACAGGCTAGTCAAAATATTTTCTCTACTTAGCCTACTGACAACACACATGCTAGCTTCCCCATCAGTGGCTACTATTTTTTTTTTAATATTTATCAGCATTCCCCATGCTGTTCCCTATGCTATTAGAACAAATTGAGTTACATAAAGACGACTTAAAAGCAATTCTGTTATCTAGAAATAAAAAAGGTCCTTATACTCAAACTGAAACAAGCCTATTCGACAAATGATCAGTTAGATAGAAGTTTTCAAAATATACAGCTTGAGTTAGCAGCATTCAATAAGGATTTAAATGCTAAATTTTATATATTTTCGTAATACACCATCAGTAGGTTTTGTAACGTTTTTTTTTAAAACAGTTTGCCCCAATTTCAATGCAACATTCCCATATTACTGTTACTTCTGCCTAAACCAGATATATTGCTGTTTAACAACAATAAAAACAATATAAGGTTAGATTTATCTTAAAAATTCCATATACAATTATACTTTGCATTAGAAAATGTATACATTTCATAATGCAAAATATTTATATAATATCCAGTCCAGATATGGAGCATCAAACAATTGCTTAGTCTACAATATGTATTATACTTTATGATGTTCTCCTCTTTAAATGACCATTATATGGCTTTGTTCTCTAAGCATCCCTTTTTAAAAAATGAATACGCACACATCATACACTAGTGGGAGCTGCTGCTAATTGGTGCCTGCACACATTTGTCTCTTGTGATTGGCTAAATAGATATTTTCAGTTTCCTGTCAGTAGTGCAATGCTATCCCTTCAGCAATGGATAACAAGAGAATGAAGACAATTTGATAACAGAATTAAAATGGAAAGTTGTTTAAAATTGTATGTTCTATCTGAATCATAAATGCAAATTTTGGGGTTTACTATCCCTTTAAGCACCTAATGTTGTTAATATGTATCCTTTAAATCTATGTATTTCAACATGCCACAAAATGGTTTACCATGTGGCTGATTGTCAAATGTTATCTAATGTTAGTCTTTTGTGTGCACAAAACTTTGATTTGTTGACTATATATCACGTTAACATTTGCTTCAATTGCTGGATGAAAATCAGCCCCAAGAGAAGAAGCTTGATTGCATGAATGATGTCTCTGTTTCAGTTCAGAAAATTTGATATCAGGGAGATCTGGATTTTATTTTTCTTCAGATGTGAATTTTGTTTGTCTTTTCTATTGGATATGATCTTAATTGAGAGTAATGTAACCTATTATGAATTTTGCTGTGGAAACATTTAGGGTTAAGATTTGCTTTATTACAATCTTTATAATAAGCACAATGTTCTTTTTATATATATATATATATATATATATATATATATATATATATATATATATATATATATTTAAAATATGGAGGTATATTTAAATAAATAATTCCTGTAATCTCTTGGATGAAGGATCCTTTGCCTTGCTTTTTATTTTTATTAGCCGTTAAGAGTTAGAGTGAATAGAGTTATATACATTGCATTTTAGTTCAATTCACATCCTAATTATCACTAAGACTGGTTAATAAACTATCATATGTTGCTGGGTGGCATGCATGGACCTATAATTAGGGATGGGCAAATGTGCTGAAGGTGCAATTCGTTTGATAGAACAAACAATCCTGGGCACATTTGTTTTGGACAATTGAATGTTGATTATTAGGAAAATCCATTAAAACGAATTAATCAAATGTTATTTCTGGATTTTCGATGTTACTTTCATTTTTGAATGTTCATAATTAGATAGAATATTCACATTCGAAATTTTGAATGTAACATTTGATTAATCAGATGCTATTAAGAAGTTCAATAGTTCATAAATAAAATGATACATAATAAATACAAATTTATTGAATACATTTTTTTATTTCAAATATTGCATATTTGAATATTACATTTAGAGAGAGAATTAGACATTGCATAATTAAAATCAAATTATTAGAAACATTTAAAATTTGTTACTAACGAACTAATGTGTTAAAATTTATATAATTGTTTTAATGTTGCAAAACATTCGCCCACCGTAACCTATACCTCCCCTATACCTCTTACATTCTATAAATCATATATAGTGCATTTTAGTTATTGATATCTTTATGATCAGCTTCCATTATGAAGATCGATGCACCTTATAATTTTAATTAGAAATATAATATTTTGCAAATGCAATTTAATACGGTGTTTCTTGTCAGTTTGTAAGGAAATAAAATGGTTATGTGATAGCATAAGTATGCCTATAATTTGAAATAAAAAATCAAGGTATATTAAACATTTTAATTAAATAAATACTACAAAACATAGGGGTTGATCACTATCTGTCATGTGATAATTAACTTTATGTTAATCCAAACAAACAGTAAATTGCTGCAGTCCCATTGAAAGGTGCAAACTCTTTATTAATAGCACAACATGGCAACTTTTCAGAGATTATTCAGGCATCCAGTCACTTGAAAATCTGACAGTTCATACAGCGGGTGCAAACCATTCATTGACTCCCCAAGCTCAATAGTACAAACCAAACAAACAGAGAAACGGCTGCACTGCCAGTGAAAGGTGTAAACTCTTTGACCTAGATTTGGAGTTTGGCGTTAGCCGTGAAAACCAGCCTTAGAGGCTCCTAACGCTGGTTTTAGGCTACCGCCGGTATTTGGAGTCACTCAAAATAGGGTCTAACGCTCACTTTTCAGCCGCGACTTTTCCATACCGCAGATCCCCTTACGTAAATTGCGTGTCCTATCTTTTCAATGGGATCTTTCTAACTCCGGTATTTAGAGTCGTTTCTGAAGTGAGCGTTAGACATCTAACGACAAAACTCCAGCCGCAGGAAAAAAGTCAGTAGTTAAGAGCTTTCTGGGCTAACGCCGGTTCATAAAGCTCTTAACTACTGTGCTCTAAAGTACACTAACACCCATAAACTACCTATGTACCCCTAAACCGAGGTCACCCCACATCGCCGACACTCAAATAAATTTTTTTAACCCCTAATCTGCCGACCGCCACCTACGTTATCCTTATGTACCCCTAATCTGCTCCCCCTAACACCGCCGACCCCTGTATTATATTTATTAACCCCTAATCTGCCCCCCTCAACGTCGCCTCCATCTGCCTACACTTATTAACCCCTAATCTGCCGACCGCAAAGCGCCGCCACCTACGTTATCCTTATGTACCCCTAATCTGCTCCCCCTAACACCGCCGACCCCTATATTATATGTATTAACCCCTAATCTGCCCCCCTCAACGTCGCCTCCATCTGCCTACACTTATTAACCCCTAATCTGCCTAGCGGACCGCACCGCTACTATAATAAAGTTATTAACCCCTAATCCGCCTCACTAACCCTATAATAAATAGTATTAACCCCTAATCTGCCCTCCCTAACATCGCCGACACCTAACTTCAATTAGTAACCCCTAATCTGCCGACTGGAGCTCACCGCTACTCTAATAAATGTATTACCCCTAAAGCTAAGTCTAACCCTAACACTAACACCCCCCTAAGTTAAATATAATTTACATCTAACGAAATTAATTAACTCTTATTAAATAAATTATTCCTATTTAAAGATAAATACTTACCTGTAAAATAAATCCTAATATAGCTACAATATAAATTATAATTATATTATAGCTATTTTAGGATTTATATTTATTTTACAGGTAACTTTGTATTTATTTTAACCAGGTACAATAGCTATTAAATAGTTAAGAACTATTTAATAGCTAAAATAGTTAAAATAATTACAAAATTACCTGTAAAATAAATACTAACCTAAGTTACAATTAAACCTAACACTACACTATCAATAAATTAATTAAATAAACTACCTACAATTACCTACAATTAACCTAACACTACACTATCAATAAATTAATTAAATACAATTCCTACAAATAAATACAATTAAATAAACTAGCTAAAGTACAAAAAATAAAAAAGAACTAAGTTACAAAAAATAAAAAATTATTTACAAACATAAGAAAAATATTACAACAATTTTAAACTAATTACACCTACTCTAAGCCCCCTAATAAAACAACAAAGCCCCCCCCAAATAAAAATGCTTTGGATCAGCCAATCGGATTGAACTTGATTCTAATTGGCTGATTCCATCAGCCAATCAGAATATTCCTACCTTAATTCTGATTGGCTGATAGAATCCTATCAGCCAATCGGAATTCGAGGGACGCCATCTTGGATGACGTCCCTTAAAGGAACCGTTATTCTTCAGTTGGACGTCGCCGGAAGAAGATGGGTCCGCGGTGGAGGTCTTCAGGATGGAGCCGGTCGTCATCGGATGAAGATAGAAGATGCCGCTTGGATCAAGATGGTTGCCGGTCTGGATCGCCTCTTCTTCCCGGATAGGATGAAGACTTTGGAGCCTCTTCTGGACCTCTTCAGCCACTGGATGATGGATCGCCAACCCCTGCTTGGGTTGGATGAAGATTTTGGAGCCAGGACGGATCGGTGATACCTGGTGAGGTGAAGACAAGGTAGGATGATCTTCAGGGGCTTAGTGTTAGGTTTATTTAAGGGGGGTTTGGGTTAGATTAGGGGTATGTGGGTGGTGGGTTGTAATGTTGGGGGGGGGGTATTGTATGTTTTTTTTTACAGGCAAAAGAGCTGAACTTCTTGGGGCATGCCCCACAAAGGGCCCTGTTCAGGGCTGGTAAGGTAAAAGAGCTTTTAACTTTATTAATTTAGAATAGGGTAGGGCATTTTTTATTTTGGGGGGCTTTGTTGTTTTATTAGGGGGCTTAGAGTAGGTGTAATTAGTTTAAAATTGTTGTAATATTTTTCTTATGTTTGTAGATATTTTTTTATTTTTTGTAACTTAGTTATTTTTTATTTTTTGTACTTTAGTTAGTTTATTTCATTGTAGTTATTTGTAGATATTGTATTTAATTAATGTATTGATAGTGTAGTGTTAGGTTTAATTGTAGGTAATTGTAGGTATTTTATTTAATTAATTTAATGATAGTATAGTGTTAGGTTTAATTGTAACTTAGGTTAGGATTTATTTTACAGGTAATTTTGTAATTAATTTAACTTGGTAACTATTAAATAGTTCTTAACTATTTAATAGCTATTGTACCTGGTTAAAATAATTACAAAGTTGCCTGTGAAATAAATATTAATCCTAAAATAGCTACAATGTAATTATAATTTATATTGTAGCTATATTAGGGTTTATTTTACAGGTAAGTATTTAGCTTTAAATAGGAATAATTTATTTAATAAGAGTTAATTAATTTCGTTAGATTAAAATTATATTTAATTTAGGGGGGTGTTAGTGTTAGGGTTAGGCTTAGCTTTAGGGGTTAATCCATTTATTAGAATAGCGGTGAGCTCCGGTCGGCAGATTAGGGGTTAATAATTGAAGTTAGGTGTCGGCGATGTTAGGGAGGGCAGATTAGGGGTTAATACTAATTATTATAGGGTTAGTGAGGCGGATTAGGGGTTAATAACTTTATTATAATAGTGGTGCGGTCCGCTCGGCAGATTAGGGGTTAATAAGTGTAGGCAGGTGGAGGCGACATTGAGGGGGGCAGATTAGGGGTTAATAAATATAATATAGGGGTCGGCGGTGTTAGGGGCAGCAGATTAGGGGTACATAGGGATAATGTAAGTAGCGGCGGTTTACGGAGCGGCAGATTAGGGGTTAAAAATAATATACAGGGGTCAGCGATAGCGGGGGCGGCAGAATAGGGGTTAATAAGTGTAAGGTTAGGGGTATTTAGACTCGGGGTACATGTTAGAGTGTTAGGTGCAGACGTAGGAAGGGTTACCGCATAGCAAACAATGGGGCTGCGTTAAGAGCTGAACGCGGCTTTTTTGCAGGTGTTAGGTTTTTTTTCAGCTCAAACAGCCCCATTGTTTCCTATGGGGGAATCATGCACGAGCACGTTTTTGAGGCTGGCCGCTTGCGTAAGCAACTCTGGTATTGAGAGTTGAAGCTGCGTTAAAAATGCTCTACGCTCCTTTTTTGGAGCCTAACGCAGCCTTTATGTGGACTCTCAATACCAGAGTTATTTTTATGGTGCGGCCAGAAAAAAGCCGGCGTTAGTTTTTCGGGTCGTTACCGACAAAACTCCAAATCTAGCCGTTTATTAATAGCAAAACATGGCAACGTTTTGAGGAATAAGACTTAGCCACTTATATATCTAGTTTAGGAGCTTAACAGGTTAATTGTACACATTTCACTTATTAGCATCAACATACAGGTCTTCCAAATTGTGATGTAATCACTAAACCCCCTAAATTAAAGGGACATAATACTCATATGCTAAATCACTTGAAACTGATGCAGTGTAACTGTAAAAAGCTGACTGGAAAATATCACCTGAGCATCTCTATGTAAAAAAGGAAGATATTTTACCTCACAATCTCCTCAGCTCAGCAGAGTAACTTCTGTGTAAACAGTTATACTCTTCTGCTCCCAGCTGCAGGTAAAAAAAAAAAAAAATGAAGAAATGAACAGCAGCCAATCAGCATCAGCAGTGCTGAGGTCATGAACTCTTACTGTGATCTCATGAGATTTCACTTAACTCTCATGAGATTTTATTGTTACACTGAATAGGGAAATAACATGAGAGTGCAGGAGGCTCATCCTTTCAGTTGTCCCAGGACAGACATACTAATATGCTGCTTAGAAATCCTTTACAATGGGATGTGGCTACTGAGGAACTTTTGAGGTAAAATATCTTTCTTTTTTACATAGAGATGTTCAGGTAATATTTTCTAGTCAGCTTTTTACAGCTATACTGCATCACTTTCAAGTGTTTCAACATTTGGGTATTATGGCACTTTAACATTTTGTTTATCATTAATAGAGCACATTTGATTTTTACATTACAAAATCAGGATAATAATGATGCAAATGATGATTTTGTGATGTTTTTTGGGGAGATAACAATTCCAAGCTTCAGGGATATTAATGGCAGAAGCATCTTTGGATCACTAGAAAAACACACAGACAATATAAGCAGATTTTCAGAAATCATTATTATCCGAGAACAAGAGAAAGATTTTGATTACCCCCTTGTTTGTATTTAGTTCTATTTGTCTAAACAACTGGAATTCTACATTGATCCATGTCTTTCATAAGATTTAGGGCAAGATTACTTGTCATGTGGTATAGGTTTTACATGGTCTTTCCATATGGTCTTTTCACAATCAATTTCCATTGCGTCATGAAAAATCCTTTCTGCACTCGAAGAGTTGTAGTTAACAGTTTTCTCCAACATAAGCACAGGTACACTAATATTAAGGCTGTCTAATAAAAATTATTTTATAAAAATATTGCACACAATAGTTATAAGGGCTAAAAATAGGAGATCTCGAGTGTTATAAACAAAAAAAAGACGCAGGGATTTTACATTGACATACACACATACATAGAGATTTATATGTATAGAGATATGTTTAACTATGGAGATAATGAAAATATTTATGCACACTTAACAATATCTAAGAGGGATTTTTAAAGATATATTTGCATATGATCTCGAGATATCTAGACATAAATATATTCATATACATATCTCGTTATAAATAAATATATCAGTCCAAAAATCATCACATATATAGTGAAATATGTATTTATAAATAAATATAACATATTCTGTTATGAAAACATTCTCATGTACACTTTTCGAGGAGAAAACGTCATGGGCTTTGCGCAACAGATAAGGGTTTTAGTTGGGGGTTTTCTATTTGTCTTCTCCATTGACTTCTATGGGGAAATACATGAACGCACGTGAGATTTGGCTGTTTGGATTACGCAGTTAACACGAGCGCAAAATAAATTATTTTGCAACTTGTAATACCTGCGCAACCCCAAATGCAAAAAGCCATAACGCATGTGGTGTTTTTGCAACTGATTTGTAGCACAACTTGTAAACTTGCCCAAAATACACAAAAAATCTAATGATTATCTACAGAAAATACCCATTAAAGATAAGGTTTGTGATCAACCCCAATGTTTGCAGTATGTAATATTACTTTGCTTGTGTAACTGGTTAGCAATTGCATTGTAACATCTAAGTATTAATTGTAATACCTATATAGTCCACAATGTAACCCCTTACACTACAGTATCAAAATCAGTTTTGCCTCAGTATTTATTATGGTGGGTGCAAAAAAATTTTTTTAAGTATTTTCAGAAATAAGAATATCGTAAGCAGCACTTTTTATGTCAATCACCAATAAAATGATTAATGAAATACATAGTATTAGTAATTAAATGAATAATTGATCAAGAGAGTGCTACTTCTTAAGCTCTCGTTTCTGAAAATAGTTAGAAGTATATTATGATGTAACAATCATTATGGTCCTGAAAAGCAAGAGTAAGATAATATAAAAAAGGCTGGTGCCTTCACGTGACTACTAAAATAAAAGATAGAAATAATTCTGTGCTCATGAAATGATGGTTGCTTCATTTCATTATATGATGAAAGAGTTGCCAGTAAATATATTTATTTTCTTGTATAAATATCTATGACAATTCTATTTTTTAAAAAGCAAAACCATCTAAAAATTGCATATATTTATCAAATAGAAAACCATGAATTTATAAGAAATATATAATTTATAGCGAACTGATGGAAACAAACAACAAGTAAAGCCAGTTGTAGTCAACTTTTTTCTTTATTATATTCCTGTTTGAAAAACAAAACAAAACAATTCTTTCCAGTGAGGATTAGTAGCAAAAAATAATTCCTAAACTAAATACAAAAATAAATCTCAACACATGTAAATGCTGCTCTTTTATGCACATGATACAAAATGTGGGAGTATTATTATCTGTTTGTATACCGCTTAAAAATTTGATAGAGCTCTGTACAGAGATAGGGTTATACAATGACAAAGATTTATGATAAGATAAAAATATATAACAAACTAAACAAATCTAGTACAGGAAGAGGAACGCCCCGATCTGAAGGGCTTATACAGGGAGTGCAGAATTATTAGGCAAATGAGTATTTTGACCACATCATCCTCTTTATGCATGTTGTCTTACTCCAAGCTGTATAGGCTCGAAAGCCTACTACCAATTAAGCATATTAGGTGATGTGCATCTCTGTAATGAGAAGGGGTGTGGTCTAATGACATCAACACCCTATATCAGGTGTGCATAATTATTAGGCAACTTCCTTTCCTTTGGCAAAATGGGTCAAAAGAAGGACTTGACAGGCTCAGAAAAGTCAAAAATAGTGAGATATCTTGCAGAGGGATGCAACACTCTTAAAATTGCAAAGCTTCTGAAGCGTGATCATCGAACAATCAAGCGTTTCATTCAAAATAGTCAACAGGGTCGCAAGAAGCGTGTGGAAAAACCAATGCGCAAAATAACTGCCCATGAACTGAGAAAAGTCAAGCGTGCAGCTGCCAAGATGCCACTTGCCACCAGTTTGGCCATATTTCAGAGCTGCAACATCACTGGAGTGCCCAAAAGCACAAGGTGTGCAATACTCAGAGACATGGCCAAGGTAAGAAAGGCTGAAAGACGACCACCACTGAACAAGACACCCAAGCTGAAACGTCAAGACTGGGCCAAGAAATATCTCAAGACTGATTTTTCTAAGGTTTTATGGACTGATGAAATGAGAGTGAGTCTTGATGGGCCAGATGGATGGGCCCGTGGCTGGATTGGTAAAGGGCAGAGAGCTCCAGTTCGACTCAGACGCCAGCAAGGTGGAGGTGGAGTACTGGTTTGGGCTGGTATCATCAAAGATGAGCTTGTGGGGCCTTTTCGGGTTGAGGATGGAGTCAAGCTCAACTCCCAGTCCTACTGCCAGTTTCTGGAAGACACCTTCTTCAAGCAGTGGTACAGGAAGAAGTCTGCATCCTTCAAGAAAAACATGATTTTCATGCAGGACAATGCTCCATCACACTCATCCAAGTACTCCACAGCGTGGCTGGCAAGAAAGGGTATAAAAGAAGAAAATCTAATGACATGGCCTCCTTGTTCACCTGATCTGAACCCCATTGAGAACCTGTGGTCCATCATCAAATGTGAGATTTACAAGGAGGGAAAACAGTACACCTCTCTGAACAGTGTCTGGGAGGCTGTGGTTGCTGCTGCATGCAATGTTGATGGTGAACAGATCAAAACACTGACAGAATCCATGGATGGCAGGCTTTTGAGTGTCCTTGCAAAGAAAGGTGGCTATATTGGTCACTGATTTGTTTTTGTTTTGTTTTTGAATGTCAGAAATGTATATTTGTGAATGTTGAGATGTTATATTGGTTTCACTGGTAAAAATAAATAATTGAAATGGGTATATATTTGTTTTTTGTTAAGTTGCCTAATAATTATGCACAGTAATAGTCACCTGCACACACAGATATCCCCCTAAAATAGCTAAAACTAAAAACAAACTAAAAACTACTTCCAAAAATATTCAGCTTTGATATTAATGAGTTTTTTTGGGTTCATTGAGAACATGGTTGTTGTTCAATAATAAAATTAATCCTCAAAAATACAACTTGCCTAATAATTCTGCACTCCCTGTAGTCCACAGGTTGAGGGTGCAGAGACATAAGGTTTGGGTCACTTGAAAAAAGAGTAAATAGTAAGCCTCTCATAATAGGAAGGGTTCAAAGAGCATCTAAAGCTATACATGGTCAGATGGAGTCTGATGGAGAGAGGTAGAGAGTTACAGAGGACAGGAGCAGCATGTAAGAAGCCTTGCTGGTGAGAGAGGGAAGAAGAGATGATAGGAGTGGAGAGACCTACATCAGAGGTTGATTGAAAAGGATGGGTTGGGGAGAAGTTACAGATGAAAGGGGAAATATAGTTAATATAGTTGGGAGTGAGGCTGTTGAGTGCTTTATAGGTTAGGGTTAATACTTTCTAGAGACTGGCAGAGCAGGACAACTGATGTAGACGATAGACTTAGGTGGAGGAGTCCAGCTTAAGCATTCATGATATTTTGGAAGCGGGAGAGGCAGTGTTTGGGAAGTAGGTTGCAATATTCAATAGTAGTTCATTGTTTATTTAAAACTGTCAAATGAGTCTAAGTGGAAGTCTTTCACCTGCTCCTCTATGCCCTTGGTGTCCACAACACCATGCTGTTCTGGCCTCCATCTCTGTTGCATCAGAATTGCTGCAAGTATGGGCTAAGAGGGCGTTGTTGCACCTGGCTTCATTTATGGAGTTAGGTGACACTTTACCTCCAGGAAGAGGCCGTCCTTGTGAACAGGAAATCCCTATTAAAGCAATGAGCACGCTCAATCCAGTCCTGGATTATGCTGAGCTTTAGTTAAAGGTACCTGGCATTCTACTCCTGTTCCTGACTCTAAACCTGCTGTTGCTCCTGTTCCTGTTTGACTCTAACCCTGCTGTTTCTCCTGTTCCTGTTCCCGCACCTGTTCTGGCTCTGCATTTCCTGAGTTCTTGAAATTGGCTACGTTTTTCCATTTATGAACCATCACTGCCTGCCCTGACCTCAGACCGTCTGAACCCGATTTTGCCTTCTCCTCTTGTACTAATTACTTGGACTGTTTATTTCATTAATAAAGCCCCAGTGCAACAACAGACCTCATAGGTTCCTGTCCTCACCTCACTGTCTCACTGCTATTTGGTTTCTATTATATTCCAGTTCCTGATCGGTCTGCCAGGTGAGTGACAAAACCATGAGGAAGCTACGACACAAGTTTTAGTAAGAGTCAGTAATTCACAAGACTAGAATGACTTCTCTATTGTCACCAATGTTGCTCCAATTCCATACAGCATATTCATTAAAGCTCCTTCATCCATAAAGAATGGGTTATGTAGAATTTGATGGATTGGAAAGAATGCAGAAGCAACTTCTGGGGAAAAAAGAAAAAAGTTTTCTAAGAAACAAGATGAAAAAAAAGTATACTGAATTTAATATTTTTATCGATTCCATTCACAGAGCACTTAATAATATTCTGGAAATAAGTTTATAACATTAATAGATCATTACCTATGGATTCCAGCTACAACATAAATTTCATTAACTGTACTATTCATTAATGGATATTTTGCTGTGTAGAGCTAATATTTCTAAAATGCACTGCACTTTATGGTGTACAAAAGTGCTTACAGCACAGAGTTGTTATATAGTTCATTGACCTATATGGAAATTTATGAGCAAACCCTTGTGTAGGAGTACCAGGGAAATCTCAGACGTGCCTAAAATGAAAATCACTGGTGTTTATCTATGTAAATGCCATTTCCTTAAATCATGAACAGAAAATTGAAAATGCTCATATCATGCTTCTCTACAAATAATATCTATTCCATGACAGTTCACATTTTACTGTTTCACAATAGTTATTAGTTGTGATAATGCTCAAGAACCAAGGAAATTTTTTCATTTTTTTTACATTCCAGTTAAGTGATTTGTTCTAATTATTCACATTGACAGCTATTAATAATGATTAATAATGATTACAATCTATATTCTGCTTCTGAACATATGTCAAACAGTGAATTCAATTTAAAAAAACAACAACAGCAGTCAATGTGTTTTCTTAAATGTACACACGTACAGTATAAATGTGTTAAGCATTTGTTTATGCAACCTTAAAGGTACAGTATACTGTAAAATTGTTTTCCCTTAATGTGTTTCCAATTACTTTTTTTTTACCAACTGCAGCGTATAAAGTATATGAGAGTTATCTTTTTAAGGTTTATTTGTGTATATGAATTAGCTGATTTTGTGTTTTGAAGCCACAACCTAATAAAATTGTTTGAGCTTGTAGGTATAATCAGATCTCATTACTTTATCACATTGGGTTATGGACAGATATAAGATAAAGAAGCTTGTATATATCCACAAAGACCAATACTTGGAGAGAACAATGGAAAAATAACATTTTATTACCTTAGCTCTTCTATACCCCACTGGGACTGTAATTTCTTCTGCTGATTGTGTTTACACAGCTTATCTATAGCTTGGACCTAAGGCCAGAAACTTTCAGAATAGGTGGAGATACAACAGGCTAAATCAACTATTTAAAATGCCAATATAAGGGTAAAGGAGCTACTTGTAAACAATTTAATGCACTCCATCAGGTAAAGTGGATCATTGGGAACAAATTAAAGGCAAGAATGTTGTTGAGTAAACTGTCCCTTTAACTTTTTAATC
The DNA here is from genome assembly GCF_027579735.1 of Bombina bombina. Classification (NCBI taxonomy): domain Eukaryota; kingdom Metazoa; phylum Chordata; class Amphibia; order Anura; family Bombinatoridae; genus Bombina; species Bombina bombina. The sequence continues at coordinate 139,373,060 of NC_069504.1, read as the reverse complement.
ATGAAACAATATATTCAAGTTTCCAAGAACATTTTTTTTTTATCTTTTTCTGCAAGCTGAAACTTTTCTGTGATTGTCATGCACCAAAGTACTATCCATAGATTTTCTTACTTATATTTTTTTTTAATATAAGTACTTCAGAATGTTAAGTACCATTCTGGGCTATTCAGCACCTGCACCTACATCATCCTTACATGTGACAACTGCACTTCTTAAGTCTTACAAATATCTTAATTATATTGAACCAGAACTTAATTTCTGATCTATAATACAATAACCTTAATTTCAACCCATCTTTTCAGTTTCTTCTTTACTAGTGGCACATTTGAACCTCAATTTAAACTTGCAACACACATCATGAAGAAACTACACATCCTGATTTCCAAATAAAATATTCTTGTACCTCTTTTTTGTCGATAAAAGCCTTAGGTCCCAATTTATCAAAGGTCTTGCAAAGGTCCGCAAGACCTCGCTAAATTGCGGAGAGCAATATGCTCTCCGCATTTAACATTGCACCAGCAGCTAACAAGAGCTACTGGTGCAACGCCGCCCCCTACTGACTCGCAGCCACCAGCAGGGAGGTGTCAATCAACCCGATCGTGTTGATTTCCGGCTCTGAGCAGGCGGACAGGGTTATGGAGCAGCGGACTTTAGACCGCTGCTTCATAACTTGTGTTTCTGGCGAGTCTGAAGACTCGCCAGAAACACGGCCCTTCAAGCTCCGTACGGAGCTTGATAAATATGGGCCATTAACTGTAAAAACTCTGTGTTGTTCTTAGTTGGTTAGCTATAAAGTCCCTAGCCCTAAAGAAAGCATACTACTCCTAAACAAAATATGTGTTAAGTATATTTTAAATTCCAATGTTCTTCACATAATGCGCATAATTTTTTTTTACTTCTGTCGGTGTTATTGCTCGAGCAAAAGGAGTAAATGGCGCTCCACTTGTAATTTAACACTAAATTTAGCATCAATTAATTCCAAAATAATACAAGTCCAAAACCAAAAGAGGAAAGACATTGATTTCCCGTGATCAATTATGATCCAGAACACTCAATAAATTGTCACTTCCTCAGAGACCAGCTATGACTCTTTAAACTTCTTTACTTTTATATATCAGATTACCCTCAGTTCTCTGATCAGATGCACTCTTTGAACTCATGCAATCTATAGACTGAAGCACATTGTCTCTTTAAGAATAAAAGCAACGTTTCAGAATGAAGCTAATAAATTTATGGTTAGAATCCTATATAATAAAAGGCCAGGTATGTTTGTCAGATGCAGTCATGTGCAGTAGAGACAAACATACCTGGCCTTAATCAGTGTCGGCTTGGAGCGAGGTCTGCCGCGTGAGAAGTGGCCACGAGCTACCAGTGTCGACTTGGAGCGAGGTACACAGCATACAAGCTGAACAGCTGTGAGGTCTGGTGCGAGCTAGGGGGCGCGAGGTACACAGTATACAAGCCGTGATGGGGGCGTGACTGACAGGCATGGTATGGGGGCGTGGCTTCACGGGAGCGCGCGCGAGGGGCGTGGTCTCGCGGGAGAGACCAAAACAGAGGAGGGAAAGAAAAAGAGAGAGCAGAAGAGGGGGAGAGAGAACGCAAAAGAGTGAGAGCGCAAAAGAGAGGGAGAGAGAGAGTACAAAAGAGGGGGAGAGAGCTCAAAAGAGAGGGGGAGAGAGAGCTCAAAAGAGAGGGGGAGAGAGCGCAAAAGAGAGGGGGGGAGATAGTTTTAAAGAGAGGGGGTAGAGAGAGCGCAAAAGAGAGGGGGGAGAGAGAGAGCTCAAAAGAGGGGGAGAGAGCTCAAAGAGAGGGGGGAGAGAGAGTATAAAAGAGAGGGGTGAGAGTGCGCAAAAGAGGGAGGAGAGAGTGCGCAAAAGAGGGAGGAGAGAGAACGCAAAAGAGGAGGAGAGAGAGCACAATAGAGGGAGAGAGAGCGCAATAGAGGGATAGAGAGCACAAAAGAGAGGGGGAGAGAGCACAAAAGAGAGGGGGAGAGAGCACAAAAAAGAGGGGGAGAGAGCGCAAAAGAGAGGGGGGAGAGAGTGCAAAAGAGAGGGGGAGAGAGCGCAAAAGAGTGGGAGAGAGAGTGCACAAAAGAGAGGGAGAGAGAGCGCAAAAGAGTGGGAGAGAGAGTGCACAAAAGAGGGGGAGAGAGAGCTCAAAAGAGAGGGGGGAGAGAGCGCAAAAGAGGGGGGAGAGAGAGTTTAAAAGAGAGGGAAGAGAGAGAGAGCGCAAAAGAGAGGGGGGAGAGAGAGAGCGCAAAAGACAGGGGGAGAGAGAGAGCGCAAAAGAGGGTGGAGAGAGAGCACAAAAGAGAAGGGGGAGAGAGAGCGCAAAAGAGGGAGAGAGAGAGCGCAAAAGAGAGGGGGAGAGAGCGCAAAAGAGGGGGGGGGAGAGAGAGCAAAAGAGAGGGGGGAGAGAGAGAGCGCAAAAGAGGGGGGAGAGAGCACAAAAGAGGGGGGAGAGAGAGCGAGCAAAAGAGGGCGAGAGAGAGAGAGCAAAAGAGGGGGGAGAGAGCAGATGAGGGGGGAAGAGAAAGAGAGAGAGAGCACAAGAGGGGAGAGAGAGAGCAAAAAAGGGGAGAGAGAGAGCAAAAGAGGGGGAGAGAGAGCGCATAATAAGGGGGAGAGAGAGAACTCAAAAGAGAGGGGGAGAGAGAGGGAGCAAGGGTTGGAACCGCGGTACCTAAAAAATTGGCCCGTGTACACGGGCTTTAGGACTAGTTTAATATAATGCAATATCTCAAGAGATAATCAAATTGGCATCACAGGAATAACATAATTTGTCAATAAAAACACACACATCAAAGAGACATTGAGTTAAAAATGAAACTTTCAGTATTCAGATAGACAAGCAATTTTAAAATAAAAAGCATTTCAATTTACTTCTTTACTTAATTTACTTGACATCCTTTGTTGAAGAGCATGCCTTTTCGGGTTCAGGAGCATGCTTGTGTCTAGAGTGGAAGTGTGCATCCAAATCATTTGTTTGGACCACAATGCAGAGGAAGGCGGCCACTTGTGGCATTCAGCTCCTTTCAGAGACAGATTTCTTCTTGTAAAAGTTCAGCACACTAAGTTCTGGATTTTTAATAAAATTAAATTATTGGTAAAGAATTTTGTTACGATTTTTGATGCACCATAACAATACAAATGTTCCTGTATATTTTTATGTAAATGGTTCAATTCGTTTGATATGATTTTCAAATTAAAAATGATATTGTGCACTTTTGTAATGTATGAGTACACGTTTTTTTTTTTTCAGGGTAAAAACTGGATTTATTGAATTCCACCAGAGAAATAGAAGGGCTCGCAAGCATTCTTATAGAATCTCACCAGCCTAAAGAGCTTTAGAGACTCAGCCCCTTATTTTGCGCTTGCGAACAATTAAAATGCACATGTCTAGTCTGGAAAATTATATGGCAACAATGTTTGTAATAGTATACATTGTTGCAAAAATACTTTTTACTTTTACTGAAATGTATAACATTGTTACAAACATTGATGCAACACTGCTGCCACATACTGCTACATACAAGTGGCCTCTTCTAAACTTACTTAGATATGTTCTTCAACAAAGCATAACAAGAGAAGTCAATTTAATAATGGAAGCAAATTACTATGAAAATCTAATTCTGGGTTTCATGTACCTTTAAGAATTTTGAGTATGGAAGTTGTACAATGTTTTACCTACAGTACTTTTTTGGACATAAAAAATTACATACTTATCACAAGTAAAAAACTATAAGTATTTATTTAAAGGACCAGTCAACACAGTAAATTTGCATAATCAACAAATGCAATATTACAAGACAATGCCATAGAACTTAGTCTGAACTTCAAATGAATAGAAAAAAAAATCTTCTGACAATTTTAAAAGTTATGTCTATTTCCATTCCCCCTGTACCATGTGACAGCCATCGCCAATCACAAATGCATACAAGTACCATGTGACAGCAATCAGCCAATCACAAATGCATATACGCTTATTCTTGCACATGCTCAGCAGGAGCTGATGATTCAAAAAGTTTAAATATAAAAAAGACTGTGCACTTTTTTAATGGAAGTAAATTGGAAAGTTGTTTAAAATTGCATGCTCTATCTGAATAATGAAAGTATAATTTTGACTTGCGTGTCCCTTTAAAAGATTGCTTTGGTTGTTTTCAGAGTACATAGTCCACAAGTTTTAGTTGGTTTTATACAAGGGCAAATGCTGCATAATTTACATTTCAAACAGGCTATTTGAATCTTGCCAACCAATTTTCAACTCATAATGGCGATGAACTAAATGCTCATTTAAATTGTTAGAGTGTTTTCTAATAATCAAAGGCTTAGCAGGTAGAACATCAGCCAGACCATTATCTATAGTATGAATTTTCTGGTATTTGCCAAATAGATTGTACATTTCAAACCAATGATCCTTAAATGTAACAATACATCTCTTCTTAATTTTCATATTTGCTGACTTTTTCTGATGTGACAGTGCACTTATTTCCTGGAACATATCCTATTTACTTGTCATTTTTAGGTATCTAACAGGATACATTTTTTTCTTAAATCTCAAGCGAGTTATGTTCTTTCTCTCAATATTATGTATTATATTAACCCAATTCTGCTTTTCATTGTTAATATGGAATGCACATAAGAAGGACATGAAAGTGATTTGTTTTCTTTGTATTAAAGGCAAATTACAGTTCAAAGGGAAAACCACATTGAGTTTTCTCATTTTTTTCAAATTTGAGTGCGAATTATGGCAAAAGCAGGAGTGCCCATAAATTTCATTATCAAAGGTTTTTATTAACATTATATTTCTCTATTCAGTGCAAATTAAGACATGTTTTATGAGCAAAATAGGCTTATTTTAAACTGGTACAGTCATTCTATTATTCTTCTCATTTGTTTAATATCTAAGCATCAGCCAACTCTCAAATATAAATGTGACTATTACATATAGTAATGTAAATAAGCCTTTGAAGACAAAGGGCTCCATTTATCAACGACCTTGGCTTTCTGACCTTGAGCGCTTGCCTGAAGACTACAGCTTCCTAACTAGTGTTTCAGGAATGATATATACATATATATATATATATATATATATATATATATATATATATATATATATATATATATATATATATATATATATATATATATATATACATATATATATATATATATATATCCCTTTCAGTTCAAACACCTTGTCATATACCATATCCCTTTTCACCCTTATAAAAAATGTATTAATATTTATATGAATATTTTTTATCAGATAGTGTAAATATGACTGTAACACTTTATCTTAATGTACTTGCGTTTGGTGCACATTGTTTTTTTTTTTAACTCTTACACCCTATGCTAGGTCTCCATTCACGCAAAACCCGAGTGAATGAATGTACTTTCAACTTGAAATATGCACGCAAATTAGCGTGTGTCATAAGTAATATAGCACCCGCAACTAGCCCCATATGTACAAAGAACATAAAATAAACATGACTTTAAAGCATTATGTATCTGGAACTAATAAATAATTTTCCCACAAATCATGTTATAAATATATTGTGCCCAGTATCATTCACCACCCTGCAAAATTTGTTGCAGCAGTTTATACTGAAACTGTCACTAAAGATTCTGTTTTGCACCTTTCAAAAAATAAAAAATATACAAATTATTAAATGACCAGTAAATACAGTAGATTTGAAAAATCAACAAATGCCTGATAAAAAAACAATGCAATAGCACTTAGGGGCCAATTTATCATGGCCCGTATGGGACCAAATACATCTGTTTCCGCGCGTCCCATCAGGCTCGCCGGAAACAAGAGTTAAGAAGCAGCGGTCTTAAGACTACTGCTCCTTGACTCATCCGCCGCCTCTGAGGCTGCGGACATCAATCCACCCGATGGTATGATTGACGCCCCTTGCTAGCGATCGATTGAAAGCGAATCTTCAGGGGGCAGCATTGCACAAGCAGTTAACCAGAACTGCTTGTGCAATGATAATTGCCGACAGCGTATGCTGTAACGATCATGTCCACCAGACACATGATAAATTGGCCCCAGGTCTGAACTTGGGATGGGTAGTAGATTTTTCTCTGACAAATGTCAAAGTTATGACTATTTCCACTGCTCCTCTATTATGTGGCAGCCGTCAGCCAATCACAAATGCATATACGTATATTCTGTGACTTCTTGCTCATGCTCAGTAGAGCTAGTGACTAAAAAAAGTGTAAATATAAAAAGACTGTGCACATTTTGTTAGTAGAAGTAGATTGGAAAATTGTTTAAAATTGCATGCTCTATCTGAATCATGAAAGTTTAATTTTGACTTAACTGTCCCTTTGATAGACAGTAAAGGCAAAATTAAAATGCCATGGTTTAGAAATAGCATGCAGTCTAAAATAAAGAAAAACCTAGATAGGCTCATAGGTGCTTCGGAGAATATGGCTGCAGTGTTTACAACATTGGGATGATTTACAAATGATTTATCCACAAAAATACCCATAGAAAGTAATGGTGGTTTTCTGTAGATTGTGATCAACCCAATTGTTAGCAACACTGTTCTACAAAAGCCAAAACACTGCTGCTATGGAGCATTCTTCAGCAAAGGATGCCAAGATAATGAAGATAATTTGATAACAGAAATAAATTAGGAAACTTACTTTTTTTTTGTTTCGTTTGTTTTTTTATTTTATGCTCCATGACCAATTATTTAACGCCTTCTTCTAAGCAATTGCGTCAGTACTGCGAGGTTCTTCAAACAATTTAAGAAAGGCAAATTTGTACCTTGTAAACTATTTATCAAGCTATGTGAAGGAAAAATTCCAATGTTGAAATACAATGCTCAAAAAAGCTCCCAAATATTTTGCATGTTTGTTCTCATGCCTGTGAGTTTTTTTTCTCATCAGGCAATAAATCTGAAGCCTGAAAGTTTAACTTTAACTTTACTGCCTATTTAAATGTCTTGAACAAATTTACTTCTGATTTTTAAATATCCTGTTGATTTAAATGACACACAAAACTTTTCACCATTTTTCCATTAAACGTGTGTCAGCATTTAAAAATTATTATTTAATATAAACTTCTCATTTCATCTTTTCACAAACATTTAAACCTGCTGAATCTTTTTTCTTTAATTTTTGAATTTTGTATTAAGTTATATATTAAATTCATAGATGATTAACTTTTGGCTATTAAAGTTCCCATAGGTGCAGACATTTATGTAGGATTTCTAAAGGGACAATACAGTCAAAATTAAAATGCACATATTTGAATTACATATTTGGATAGAAACATATATAGAATATATATGACAAAAATGCTTGTAAAAGTTATCACTGTTTTAGTGTTAGCATTTTCTCTGCACATGCATGTGAAGCATAGCTTGATTTTCACAGTGCACCAGCATTTTAAATATTGCAGCTGCTTGGAGAGTCATTGGTTCTTGTATAATGTCTGAAATGAAACAAAGTAAGTCATTACTAAATGATACAAGCCCTTTAGGCTCTCTGAGAAAGTGCTGTGTTAAAATTCTAGTACATGGAGCATACTCACACTTTTGAAACATCTATGGTCCAGACTACGAGTGCAGTTCTATCATGTGCACGAGGTGCACAAACGCGATCACGAAGTTGCGGTATATTTTGTGCTGAAATACATATTGCGAGTAGAGCAATGCTTAAGTTACTGCGACTTTGTTTGCACCAGATCTCAATAAATTGTGCTCCCCAATTTTTCTTTGGGCATCGTCAAGCATTTAATTACCTTTGTATTACAAGTTTTCTGGTAAACCGTTGCATACAAGCGCAATCTCAATTATCGCACAACTTGTTTACCAGAGACTAAAGCACTGGTAAACCAATCACGCTTCTATCTTTTCAATGCATTTCCGCTGCATACAGTAAATACTCATTACTAACGACCTCCCATTGGACTATTGCACTAAAATCCCCCAAACATCATCGCCAATATGTCCATAATTGATCAACAGTGTGTATCAGATCGCTCTAGCGTGTTTGATTACCATTGCTTATCAATGTTTGTTTGCTTTGCTATTTGGCTTTCGCTGTTTAACTTTGCAAATATGGATCCTCAGTTAAACTTTTGTTCAACAGACTCAGGTGAACCTGGCATCTCAGACAGAGATGCTGGGAACCTGTGAAGGTAGAGAGGTCTTTGCTTCGGGTGGGGGCATCTCCGGTGCACAGGGTGAGGCTCACCTTTGATGTTATGAGCGATGTCTAGATTTATGACATATATAGGCTCAATAGACAGAAGCTTGTTAGCCTATACAATGTCATAAAAGACGACTTGGTTCCAGGCAAGTGTATGTGCACTGCAATTCCTAACATGTTCCAAGATGCTCTGCTGCACACATGTGTTGGCATCTGGAAACTTTCAGTCCACAGAGGAGTATTTGAGTGGTTTGTCTCAAAGCACCTTCTCCGTGGTATTTGGAAAGATTCTGAATGCCATTGCAAACAAATGCCATCTATTTATAAGAATCTCTTACACTGAGGACTCTTGGAGGTACCTCAAAAGAGAATTCTATAATATGGGTGGCATACCTAATGTGTTGGGGGCAATAGACTGCACCCATATTGGCTCATAATGTCAGTACGTAACCCCATCAATGAGCCTCAGAAGCTCTACAATGAGGCTCACATCAGAACTGGGCTGTTATTGAAAGGCTGTTTGGGCTCCTCAAGATGAGGTTCCAGTGTCTTGACAGATATGGAGGAGCCCTACAATACAGCCTGGAGAAGGTGGTGAAGATCATCATTGCTTGCAGCGTCCTCCACAACATTGCACAAGAGGAAGGATTGCTGAAGGACATCCAAGTGCTCCAAGTCCTCCAAATAGAGAAAGAGGATGAAGAAACATATGAGGGGCACGACCAGGATGAAGGGGCCAATATCAGAGACAACATCATTTACAACTACTTTTTAAGGTAAAATATAGAATGCATCTTTGAGACCACCGCTATAATGTACTTTTTGTTTCAGTGAAATGGAAATTTTTTAAGGCAGGATTTTGGAAAAATTAAACAAATACCATCCTTTATTCATTCACATTCAATTCTACATCCTACATCTCTGGAATTGGCCACAAAGAACAATGATGATGACTTCACCCCCAATCTAGCAAGACACCATCAGAGTGTAAGTCTACACAATGTATGTGTTGATGTTGCATGCAACTTGCTTAGTGACATCACAGAACGTAGGATACACATTTGGACAGAGGAATTGAGCTCACTGGTTTAGCCCAAGAGTTGTTGATAGGGGGGGTGATATTAGCCAGAATAATGTGACCCACACTTACAGGTTTCCCTCTTCTTATTTATTGTGTTTGCTTTGCTAAATACATACTGGTAAGTTTATTTTTGGAAATCTTTTTAAATAATGACTATTTTAGTATAATTTTGTCCAGTGGATTACATGTACATGTAAGGACCTTGCCCTTACCCAAGATGGCTGCTGTAATAGTTGTATTGAGGAAGAGAAATGCCATCTGGGAAGGGGGAGGAGTTGTTAGTGCTGAGGAGATTTCTGAGGTGTTAAGAGAAGTGTGGAGCTTTGCACAGACTTTGAAATGGGGGAAGAAAGTTGCTGTTTCCAAGCTGAAAGAAGTTATTCAGACTAATGCATGGATTCCAGAGACAGTTCAGACATTGCTACATGTGGCTGCTGAAGACAGAAGTTGGAACCTTTTATTTGTACTGTGAGTGTCAGCCATTATCTGCTGTTTTAAGATCTCCATAACTTCATGTTAACTAAATGCAAGAGAAAAGATATACTAGTCATATCTGATGTGCTGCAGAGTTCTTTTATATTAAAGAGATAACCCAGAGAATATTCTAGAAGTTATTCTGCCTAAACAGTTGCATAAATACACTAAATGGATTGCACAGCTGCATTACATAAGGAAGTAACTGAGTGTGATGTGCTGCAGAGTTGTTGTATATTAAAGAGATAACCCAGAGAATATTCTAGAAGTTATTCTGCCTGAACAATTTGCATAAATACACTAAATGGATTGCACAGCTGCATTACATAAGGAAGTAACTGAGTGTGATGTGCTGCAGAGTTGTTGTATATTAAAGAGATAACCCAGAGAATATTCTAGAAGTTATTCTGCTTAAACAGTTTGCATAAATACACTAAATGATTGCACAGCTGCATTACATAAGGAAGTATCTGAGTGTGATGTGCTGCAGAGTTGTTGTATATTAAAGAGATAACCCAGAGAATATTCTAGAAGTTATTCTGCCTAAACAGTTGCATAAATACACTAAATGGATTGCACAGCTGCATTACATAAGGAAGTAACTGAGTGTGATGTATATTAAAGAGATAACCCAGAGAATATCCTATAAGTTATTCTGCCTGAACAGTTTGCACAAATACACTGACTGGATTTATAAAGCTACATTACATAAGGGCATAACAGTGAGATTTCTGCAGCTGTTTGTAGTAAAAGAGTGACTGACTTTGCAGTATAAGGCAAGTGGATTGCTGAAATTCAGTAATAAGGTAGAGACTTATGTTATTCAGTATTTCTGAGGAGAAGTTTTCTTGAGCACTGCATCGATCACAAGCAGCGCTCTCTAGCTTCGTTCACAAGCAGCAAGGGATAATTACCTCAACTAAATTCTATTTAGTATATGAAATTGCATTGTACAGCACCACCTCAAAGTATTTTACAACAACAGTTATGTTATTATTTCGTGAGCTCATGAGGGACTTCTGAGTTAAAAAAAGGTATACTGATGTATTTGTATTTGTATTTGTTGCACTGTATGTTATTGGTTAAACACTTTATACAGGGAGTGCAGATTTATTAGGCAAATGAGTATTTTGACCAGATCATCCTCTTTATGCATGTTGTCTTACTCCAAGCTGTATAGGCTCAAAAGCCTACTACCAATTAAGCATATTAGGTGATGTGCATCTCTGTAATGAGAAGGGGTGTGGTCTAATGACATCAACACCCTATATCAGGTGTGCATAATTATTAGGCAATTTCCTTTCCTTTGGCAAAATGGGTCAAAAGAAGGACTTGACAGGCGCAGAAAAGTCAAAAATAGTGAGATATCTTGCAGAGGGATGCAGCACTCTTAAAATTGCAAAGCTTCTGAAGCGTGATCATCGAACAATCAAGCGTTTCATTCAAAATAGTCAACAGGGTCGCAAGAAGCGTGTGGAAAAACCAAGGCGCAAAATAACTGCCCATGAACTGAGAAAAGTCAAGCGTGCAGCTGCCAAGATGCCACTTGCCACCAGTTTGGCCATATTTCAGAGCTGCAACATCACTGGAGTGCCCAAAAGCACAAGGTGTGCAATACTCAGAGACATGGCCAAGGTAAGAAAGGCTGAAAGACGACCACCACTGAACAAGACACACAAGCTGAAACGTCAAGACTGGGCCAAGAAATATCTCAAGACTGATTTTTCTAAGGTTTTATGGACTGATGAAATGAGAGTGAGTCTTGATGGGCCAGATGGATGGGCCCGTGGCTGGATTGGTAAAGGGCAGAGAGCTCCAGTCCGACTTAGACGCCAGCAAGGTGGTGGTGGAGTACTGGTTTGGGCTGGTATCATCAAAGATGAGCTTGTGGGGCCTTTTCGGGTTGAGGATGGAGTCAAGCTCAACTCCCAGTCCTACTGCCAGTTTCTGGAAGACACCTTCTTCAAGCAGTGGTACAGGAAGAAGTCTGCATCCTTCAAGAAAAACATGACAATGCTCCATCACACGCGTCCAAGTACTCCACAGCGTGGCTGGCAAGAAAGGGTATAAAAGAAGAAAATCTAATGACATGGTCTCCTTGTTCACTTGATCTGAACCCCATTGAGAACCTGTGGTCCATCATCAAATGTGAGATTTACAAGGAGGGAAAACAGTACACCTCTCTGAACAGTGTCTGGGAGGCTGTGGTTGCTGCTGCACGTAATGTTGATGGTGAACAGATCAAAACACTGACAGAATCCATGCATGGCAGGCTTTTGAGTGTCCTTGCAAAGAAAGGTGGCTATATTGGTCACTGATTTGTTTTTGTTTTGTTTTTGAATGTCATAAATGTATATTTGTGAATGTTGAGATGTTATATTGGTTTCACTGGTAAAAATAAATAATTGAAATGGGTATATATTTGTTTTTTGTTAAGTTGCCTAATAATTATGCACAGTAATAGTCACCTGCACACACAGATATCCCCCTAAAATAGCTATAACTAAAAACAAACTAAAAACTACTTCCAAAACTATTCAGCTTTGATATTAATTTTTTTTGGGTTCATTGAGAACATGTGTCATGATTTTGTCCGTTCATCGCCGTGTCACCGCGGCTCCCGGATCTTCTCTGAGTGAATGACGTCACGTTGCTTAGCAACGTGACGCTTCCTCCGACACACCCCTCTGATGACGTCGCCGCTCCTGCCTTTAAACCACGGCGGGAAATCTTACTCGGGGCCCGTTTGTTTGTTCCTTTTGGAGTTTGTGAGTACCATACCTAATTCTGTTCTATATTCCTGTGTACCGACTTCTGCCTGCCTGACCAAGCCTTTTGCCTTAACCCTATTACTGATGTTTGGATACCGACTTCTGCCTGCCTGACCTTGCTTTTGCCTTAACCCTGCTACTGTTATTTGGATACCGACTTCTGCCTGCCTGACCTTGCTTTTGCCTTATTCTACTACTGATGTTTGGATGCCGACTACTGCCTGCCTGACCTTGCTTATGCCTTATTCCACTATCTTTTCTTGGGTAACTATAAGCCTGCTTAAAAAGACATTTACTTTTACAAGCTGCAAAAGAGAACTTTGCCTTTCTGTTTGTCATAAGCCTGCTTAAAAGGACATTTACTTTTACAAGCTGCAAAAAGAACTTTGCCTTTCTGTTATTTATAAGCCTGCTTAAAGGGACATTTACTTTTACAAGCTGCAAAAGAGAACCTTGCCTTTCTGTTTGTTATAAGCCTGCTTAAAGGGACTTTTACTTTTTCAAGCTGCAAAAGAGAACTTTGCCTTTCTGTTTAAAGGGACATTTACTTTTACAAGCTGCAAGAGAGTACTTTGCCTTTTTGTTACAAGCCTGCTTAAAGGGACATTTTCAAAACTGCAAATAAGAGCATTATCTTTTTATTTTTCTAACCTGCTTAAAGGGACGTTTTTTCCTTTGTGGCTTCCTTGCATACTGGAACAATTATTATTTTTTGTTATCATTCTCATCTGTTTCCTGAGTGGGTCACGTCCTGGTTATTTCTCAGTGTGCTAGCGTGTGTTTTCTATTCACGCTAGCAGTTGGGTTGCATCCCGGACTGATTCCTAAACGGCTGACATTACAAACGGGCCATAAATGGACCCCACTGAATTATCCATGGCCGTGGCTCACCAGGGACAGCTATTGGGATCTCATGCCACCCACTTGCAGTCTCTGGACACTAAACTTGATCAAATAACTGCTCTATTACAAAATCTGGTTGCTACTGCACCTCCCAATCCTAATACCAATCCTAATCCTATTGAGGCATTACCTCCTTTGATTCCTAACAATCAGTCTCAGGTACAACTGAGTCCCAGGATACCTCTTCCGGATAAATATGATGGGAATCCTGAAGAATGTAGAGGCTTTTTGAATCAATGCCGTCTCCATTTCCGGAATAGCCCTACTCTTTTTGCTACTCCCTCTTCTAGAATCACATTTCTTATTTCTTTAATGAAAGGAAAAGCCTTGGCTTGGGTATAACCTTTGCGAGAAAAGAATGACCCTATACTTTTGGATGTTGATACATTTCTCTCTATGTTTTCAAATGTATTTGATAAACCTGGAAGGTCATTCGCTGCTGAAGCCACTCTCTTGGATTTACGTCAAGGTAGTCAACCAGTTTCTCAATACGCTATTGAGTTCCGCACCCTTGCCTCTGAAACTACTTGGAATCAGGGAGCACTTAGAGCCGCTTTTCGTAAAGGACTTTCTGAGCGTCTCAAGGATGAATTGGTGTATCGGGAACTTCCAGAATCCTTGGAAGCCTTAATAAATCTTTGTATCAGTCTCGACGCCAGATTTCGTGAACGCCAACAAGAAAAGGATAGAACACAGAGGTCTTCAACTCGAACTCCTTTTCGTTTGGCTCCTCGTTTTTCTAATCCAGTCACTCCTGCCTCTCCTACTCCTGATCAGGCTGAGCCCATGGAAGTGGGAAGTATAAAATTAACTGAGACTGAACGCTTGAGAAGACGGACTCTTGGCTTGTGTCTATACTGTGGCCTTAAAGGGCATTTATTAAGGGATTGTCCTACTAGGCCAGTAAAAGCCAGGGCTTAACTCTAGTCCAGGGAACTGAGTTAAGCCAAAACAGTTGTCATTCCCTATACAAGAAACTTTTTGTTCCAGTAACCCTTCAAATTGGACATAGTAAGATTCATACCCAAGCTCTTATCGATTCTGGTGCTGGAGGAGTGTTCATTGACTCTACATTCGTCTCTACTCACTCTATACCATTACTAAAGAAAGAGTATTCAATTTCAGTCTCTACGGTCAGTGGAGATCTATTGGGTTCTGGATATATTCAGTTTGCTACTCAACCCTTACTTCTCACCGTAGGAATACTTCATTCCGAGACAATTTGTTTTGATGTCATTCCCACTCCTCAATTTCCCATTATCTTGGGACTACCCTGGCTCCAAGTTCACAATCCTACTTTTTCTTGGACTTTCGGGGAACTCACTTCCTGGGGATCTACATGCCAGACTAAATGTCTTCAAAAGATCACCAAGTTACCACTCACTATTGCTCTCACTATCGAAACTCCGGATTCCTTACCTATGCCTTATCATGACTTTGTGGATGTTTTCTCCAAAAAAGAAGCTGAACGTCTTCCTCCTCACCGTCCTTTTGATTGCCCCATTGATCTCCTCAAGGCAAGACATATCCACTTTCTAAACCTGAAAACATGGCTTTGGAAGAATATATTAAAGACAATTTGGCTAGAGGATTTATTCGACCCTCCTCTTCCCCTGTAGGGGCTGGTTTCTTTTTTGTAGGAAAAAAGGATGGCGGATTAAGACCCTGTATTGATTACAGAGGATTAAATCAGATTACCATCAAGAACAGTTATCCTCTACCCCTTATTCCTGAACTTTTTACTTATCTTCAGGGAGCCACCATATTCACCAAGCTTGATCTACGTGGTGCATACAATCTGATCCGTATACGCAAAGGAGATGAGTGGAAGACTGCTTTTAACACTCGATTTGGGCATTACGAATATCTGGTCATGCCCTTCGGGCTATGCAATGCTCCGGCGGTTTTCCAACATTTTGTAAACGAGATCTTTCGTGATTTTTTGAATATCTTTGTCATCATATACCTTGATGATATCTTAATTTTTTCTCAGAACCACCAAGATCATGTGCACCACGTCAAGAAAGTACTTCAATGTTTAAGAGATTTCCATCTGTTTGCTAAACTGGAGAAATGTTCTTTCCATCAAAAATCCATACCCTTTCTGGGTTATGTAATATCGGCATCTGGATTTGAAATGGATCCTACTAAACTTTCTGCCATCTTGGATTGGCCTAGACCTGATTCTTTGAAGGCTTTACAACGTTTTCTGGGCTTCGCCAACTACTACAGGAAGTTCATCAAGAATTTTGCTACTATTACTTCTCCCCTTACTTTTCTCACTAGAAAAGGACAAAACTGTAAAAGATGGCCTCCTGAGGCTATAGAAGCTTTTGAGTCTCTCAAAGAAGCTTTTTCCTCTGCACCTATTCTCCGTCACCCAAATCCAGATTTTCAGTTTATCCTGGAAGTTGATGCTTCCTCTGTTGCTGCTGGAGCTGTTCTGTCTCAATGAATACCGGAGACTGGAAGGATTCATCCTGTTGCTTTCTTCTCTAAAAAATTCACTCCTTCTGAATTTAACTATGACGTAGGGAATAAAGAGTTGCTTGCCATCAAAATGGCCTTGGATGAATGGAGGCATTGGCTGGAGGGTACTTCTTTGCCATTTACCATACTCACTGATCATAAGAACCTTCTTTATCTTCAAACGGCCAAACGATTTAATTCCAGGCAAGCACGCTGGTCATTATTCTTCTCCCGGTTTCACTATAATTTGTCTTACATACCTGGTTCAAAAAATATTAAAGCAGACGCCCTTTCCAGACAATTTCAAGATACCCCAGTTCCTGAGTCTGGTACCATTCTCCAACCTCATGAAGTCATAGCCCAGCTAACAACTTCTTGGTTACAAGATTTACAGTCTGCTCAAAGGAATCTTCCTTTGTCCTGTAAACCTCCCGATGGTTTACTCTTTGTTCCTGAACGCCTTTGTTCCAAGATTCTATTTTGGGCTCATGATAGTCCCCTTTCTGGACATCCTGGCATCAGTATTACCACTCGAAATCTCAAACAGCATGTCTGGTGGCCTACTCTCTCTCTCAAGATGTTAAAGATTACGTCTCAGTATGCACACAATGTGCCATGAACAAAACTCCTCGCCAACTTCCTTCAGGATTGCTCCAACCATTGCCCATACCTCATCAGCCTTGGACTCATGTATCCATGGACTTCATTACCGACCTTCCCTTGTCAGCTGGAAACAATACTATTTGGGTGGTGGTCGACAGGTTCACTAAGACTGCTCATTTTGTACCCTTACCAGGATTACCATCTGCCAAAAGACTCTCTGAACTTTTTATTTCACATATTGTAAGAATCCATGGATTTCCTCTAGATATTGTCTCAGATAGAGGGGTACAGTTTGTTTCTCGATTTTGGAGATCACTTTGTAAACATTTTGGAACTACAATATCCCTGTCTACTTCTCATCATCCACAATCTAACGGCCAGACTGAAAGGGTAAACCAGTGTCTTGAAACATATCTTAGACATTATGTGGATCACTATCACTCTAATTGGACTTCTTACCTTCCTTTGGCTGAATTGGCTCATAATGCCCGGTACAATTCCTCCCTTCAGACCTCTCCTTTTCATGCGGCTTACGGATATCAGCCCAGAACATTTCCTTTGCATACTTCTTCCACAGTGAATCCTGCTTCTGATCTTACTGCCCGAAGATTAACTCGACATTGGCGGAGAATACATCGTATCCTTTCTGTAGCTTCTAAACGTTACAAGTTCTTTTCAGATCTTCGACGGAAGAAGGCTCCCAAGTATCGCCCTGGTGATAAAGTTTGGATTTCCTCTCGTTTTCTTCGCCTGAAACAACCTTCTAACAAATTGGGACCACGATACGTGGGTCCTTTCCGAATAATGGGTCAGGTGTGTTCCACTGCTTATCGGGTGGCTTTACCCAAGACTCTCAAAGTCCATCCGGTATTCCACGTTTCTCTTCTAAAACCTGTGATGACTAACAGGTATTCTAAACCTTTTTCTAAACCTCCACCTCTGTTTGTGCATGGACACCCTGAGTTTGATATCAGCCATATTCTGGATTCCAAGCTTCGTGGCAAGAAATTGTATTATCTCATTCATTGGAAAGGTTATCCAGTCACGGAACGATCTTGGGAACTGGCTCATCAGGTAAATGCTCCTACTTTAATCAAGACCTTCCACAAGACTCATCCTGATAGGCCTGGTCCTGTCCCCCGGAGGGGTCCTTGAGGAGGGGGGTGCTGTCATGATTTTGTCCGTTCATCGCCGTGTCACCGCGGCTCCCGGATCTTCTCTGAGTGAATGACGTCACGTTGCTTAGCAACGTGCCGCTTCCTCCGATGCACCCCTCTGATGACGTCGCCGCTCCTGCCTTTAAACCGCGGCGGGAGATCTTACTCGGGCCCGTTTGTTTGTTCCCCTTGGAGTTTGTGAGTACCATACCTAATTCTGTTCTATATTCCTGTGTACCGACTTCTGCCTGCCTGACCAAGCCTTTTGTCTTAACCCTATTACTGATGTTTGGATACCGACTTCTGCCTGCCTGACCTTGCTTTTGCCTTAACCCTGCTACTGTTATTTGGATACCGACTTCTGCCTGCCTGACCTTGCTTTTGCCTTATTCTACTACTGATGTTTGGATGCCGACTACTGCCTGCCTAACCTTGCTTATGCCTTATTCCACTATCTTTTCTTGGGTAACTATAAGCCTGCTTAAAAAGACATTTACTTTTACAAGCTGCAAAAGAGAACTTTGCCTTTCTGTTTGTCATAAGCCTGCTTAAAAGGACATTTACTTTTACAAGCTGCAAAAAGAACTTTGCCTTTCTGTTATTTATAAGCCTGCTTAAAGGGACATTTACTTTTACAAGCTGCAAAAGAGAACTTTGCCTTTCTGTTTGTTATAAGCCTGCTTAAAGGGACTTTTACTTTTTCAAGCTGCAAAAGAGAACTTTGCCTTTCTGTTTAAAGGGACATTTACTTTTACAAGCTGCAAGAGAGTACTTTGCCTTTTTGTTACAAGCCTGCTTAAAGGGACATTTTCAAAACTGCAAATAAGAGCATTATCTTTTTATTTTTCTAACCTGCTTAAAGGGACATTTTTTCCTTTGTGGCTTCCTTGCATACTGGAACAATTATTATTTTTTGTTATCATTCTCATCTGTTTCCTGAGTGGGTCACGTCCTGGTTATTTCTCAGTGTGCTAGCGTGTGTTTTCTATTCACGCTAGCAGTTGGGTTGCATCCCGGACTGATTCCTAAACGGCTGACAACATGGTTGTTGTTCAATAATAAAATTAATCCTCAAAAATACAACTTGCCTAATAATTCTGCACTCCCTGTAATAATCAAAGCAACATTTTATTTGAAGATTTCTTGTGTGGTTATTACTTGTTTTCTTTTTGTACTAAAATCTTATAGGACCCCACACCCTATTATTCTAGGGTGTCCCCTATAGGTGGAGGCACTGCGTCATACAGGCATCCCTTATATACCTGATTTCAACCCCTCTCCAACTCCCACTCTGCGGAGGCTTAGTTCTCATACACGAAACAGGTAGACAGCATTACCCTATCACCCACCTCAGGGAAGGCCAGGAAAGGGTGTTACATACATATGACACTAGAAAAAAAAAAAAAAAAAAATGACTGGACATTTGGGGGATTCATGTAGTGTTGCAGCACCTACTTGATCTAATATGCTAATTTTGTTTTCATTTTCCCTTACAGATTTACATAATTGAATCATGAATTTTCAAAAAGAAATTTTCATTGCTTGTTTAATTTTCATAAATATATTTTTTATATAAATACTTCTTTGTCTAATTTAAATAATAAAAATTATTTTAAAAAATATTATACTTATTTTGGGTTTTTATATATTCTAAGTTTGAAAAGAGAGTTGTGATACTATATTTAATTTAATACTAATAATAAAACATGCCTTATTTGTTTTAAAATATACTGTAATGGTACTATACTGGTAATCTCTATTAGTTACAGTTTATTTACAATATAAACTATACAATATATGACACAATATTTACTCAAGGTTGTTTTCAATATAATTATCATTATTTTAATATATATATATATATATATATATATATCAAATTCAAAACATTACACAAACACTACATACCGGAAATTGGGAACAGGCCTAGTTGGTTTCATTTCTGATTCAAAGAGGAGGAAGTATTGTTACACAAAATGGAGGGGGTATTGGCGTACATCCAATTGAAAATAAGCACACATTTAATTTTTAAATGCTGCAAAAAAATGCCTGCAAAAAACACCTATGCTTTTATATTAAAATTGGGACCTTAGTCACACAATATGGCCATATTCTTCTTAGCCAGTCACCAACAGTCAACATTCGGACACCTTGTAGGTTGGTGACTGGCTAAGCAGAATATCGCCATATTGTGTGACTAAGATACCAATTTGAATATAAAAGCATAGTTTTTTTTTGCAGGCAATTTTTTGCAGTATTTAAAAATGTGTTATTTTTTTGCAAGTGGATGTGCGCCAATGCCCCCTGTGTTGTGTAACTATTTGGTATCATTGGCAGCACTCCCAAAGATGTATTCAAACTTTTTGTAAGGTATGCTAAACCAAACTGTGAATTTGTATATAAAAGAAGGAGGGAGTATTGTGTTACATTCATGTAGAGAAGCACCCTTCACAGTCACACCCATGAACTTGTTCAATAAAACGTGATACACCTAATTTTAGTGTGTAAACACCTATCAGAACAACTAGACCCAGTGCCATAATAAAGGTTGTCAATAAAAACAGACTTCATGTACACCATTTTTTTCAGTTTTCATCATTCTATCTTTAAGGGAGATAATAAAAGATGATTGGCATCAAGTTCTCAACCAAGGAGAATGAGGCACTCGTCTCTTTCCTGGAGCCCAAATACTTCAAGCTGTTTTGGAAAACAGCTGGTCTATACAAGCTTCACAGAGAGACAAGTCATCTGGGTACATGAGTGACTTGGGGACATGATTGGGCATAAGGTCTTTCTTATGCGGAAGAGGGCTGATGGTCATGCTGGGGTGATGCAGAAGCTGAAAAAAGCACCCCGCCAACCAGCAGTTCTTCAAAGCTTTGAGGAGACCATATAAGCCTGCAACTCCATCACCCACCTGCCTCATGGTTGCCTTCTGTAGAGATGGATAGATCACCAGCCTCTCCAAACATGGAGGAGGAACTGGGTCTGTCAGGGGATAGATCTAGTGCCTTTTCTCAAGAGGACTTGAAACCCACACAGGAGATGGAGACTGGCCAAGGTAAGTTGAAAACATCTGTTGTATAAAACATATTCCTTGTTTGTCAACATAGATGTGGTCTGTTTAAAATTACATTATCAGATGTAATAAATAATAGGCAGACACTGTACACTTTATTGTATTTATAATAGAGTTTACATTTGAATAGATTTCTAAATTGTGCAATACATTTTAGAATCCTAATATGGCTGCCTTACATATAAGCAGAATTGTTTCCAGGAATTGGCAGTAGAGTTCTACTTCACAAAATGGCAGCTGCAATATTGAGATCTCTAAAGTGTGTTTGAAATGTCTTAGAAAAATCTGAATTGGCGATTTAAAATGCTCCATTGTAATATTGTGGACGATATATTGAGATCTCCAAAGTGTGTTTTAAATGTCTTTGAAAAATCCCGATTGGCGATATGAAGTGCCCCATTCTAATATTGCGGCCGCAATATTGAACTCTCCAAAGTGTGCTTAAAGTGTTTTTTTTTCTGGAGAATAAACATCAATTACACAGTCTCTATTTGTCAGAATCCTATGTTTAAAAATCATTTTTCTTACAATTTTTAAACAAACATTTTAATTTATAAACATTCAATATAACATTTTTTTTTCATTTCATCAGTGTTTCTATTTTTAGACTTAGATGGAAAAGTCAATCTTATTGCATTCAAATTTTATCTTAAAGGGACATGTAACACATGTAACATGTTCATTTTTTTCTCATGAATCAAATAGAGAATACAATATTAATAAACCAAATAGTTTGCATCATTCTTCAGATATCCTTTGTTAAAGAAATAGCAATGCACATGGGTGAGCCAATAACACAAGGCGTTTATGTGCATCCACCAAGCAGCAGCTTCTGAGTCTGTTTAGATATACTTTTCAACAATGGATATCAAAAGAAAGAAGATCAATTTATAATATCAGTATTTTTTACAGTTGCTTTAAATTGAATTCTCTTTCAGAATATTGCAACAACAACAATGTTGGTTTCAAGTCACTTGATAACCTATTATCTTACAGTACTATCTTCAATGGAAAGAATGGGCCATAAAGTCATACAAGCGCATTTGTAGACTTTTTATGTTGGCATACAATGTCAAAAAACGAATTTTTCAATATTAAAGTTCACATTGACTTAAAAGGAAATAAGGAACTTCTAACATAATCTCTATTTTCTAGCTGATACTAAACTTGAGGAGGGGTCCTCTGTAGACACAGCTGCAGAGGCTGATTTGTTTAAAACAATGAACACAGATCAAATTATTGAGAAGATCCACCCCTAATAAGATTCAACATTAAATTATATCTGTCTTTTTTTTTTCTCCATGATTATTGAATGTCTATTTTATATTAAAGGGACACTCGGGTTAAATTAAATTTTCATGATTCAGATACAGCATGTAATTTTAAACAACTTTCCAATTTACTTTCATTAAAAAAAAAAATGTGCACAGTCTTTTATATTTACACTTTTTAAGTTACCAGATCCTGCTGAGCATGTGCAAGAATTCACAGACTATACGTATATGCATTTGTGATTGGCTGATTGCTATCACATGGTACAGGGGGAGTGGAAATATACATAAGTTTGAAGTTTGTTAGAAAAAAAACTACTACTCATTTGAAATTCAGAGTAAATGCTATTGTATTGTCTTGTTATCTTGCATTTGTTGATTATGCAAATCTACTGTGTTTACAGGTTGTTTAATTCTGAAATATGTAGGTTCTGGATCTAAAGTGTAGTTAGGAGGGTACTGTGCCCCACCTTTTAACTATCATCTGCATAGAGAGCATAAGGTGCTAGGAGCATATGGTTAAGCAACATTTTTTGCAATGATTCCATGAAACACACCCACTGGCACTCAGAGCAGATAATAATCATATTAATGTCCCCTAACAAAAAACATTCAAATGTCCTAAGCATGCTTGTATTTTTTAAAGCCAGCTTTTACACTGTGTGTACACACCTAGTCAAATATCTCAAAGCTGTGACAGACATCCATAAAAAAATCAGATCAACCATGTTTTAGAGAACTAAATATTACTTTTGTTTTCTATTTTAATGTTGTCCATACATTAATTTTTAAATGTGAGAATTCAACATACACATCCATAACATTCTTTATTAATATACAATGTTGTTCTTTTATAGAAACAACAGCTTGTACAGAGAAACCCGCTGTGATTATAGTGGCAGCAGCAGCTCACGTGGTAAATATAATTTATTGTCAACATTTTGATAGCTAGCATCAAAATTATTGCAAAAATTGGCCAATACAAATCTCATTTAGTCCTAAACTTAACATAATGCTTTTTAATTTCTGTTTTAGGATTATGCAATATTGTCTTATATTTAATTAAAGTTAATATAACAATTCACTGAAAACAAGTTAAAGGACTGAGTTGATCAAAAATATTTAAGACAATCAAAATCAAAATGATTAATCTGTAATTTAAAATATGTTTTTGTATTGATATTATAATCAACCTAATACACCTTCTTCTATCTTGTAGAGCTAGTAATTGATATGAGTTGCAGCCAAGAGAATGAGATGCCCCTGTTGGAAATGAGTGGTAAGACATTTAAAGAACATCATATTACATATACATTAACAACTACTTTGCATCACTTCAAATATCACACCTGCCCCAGAAAACATCTGACCTTACATATATTGTTAACAACTAAAACCATATAACATTGAAACTTACATATGAGCAATTTATTTTGTTCTCACATATCTCTATAACCATGATGTAAAATTGCATATTGTGCAAAAATTTAGTATTTTAAATCCCCTTTTAAAAAATAGTGATGGAGCCATCACATATATGAGAATACATCTCAAACTAGACTTTAAAAAACATAGGGAGAACAAACATTGATGAGGTACATTTGAACTGGAACCTTAGTTCTGTTTTGTTTAGAGGGTGGCCCCTATATAATGTACATAGGCTGGTTTAGATGCTGTGATGTCCTAGTTAGATAGCAAACAGTTATTTGTATTAGGAGTGAAACATTGTTATTTTATTAATAACATGACACATACAACAAATTGTATTTGTGGATTAGTGCAAAGCCAAGTTATGAGCTAGGACATAATGAAAGCACAATGTCACTTTCTTATGAATTTTTTTTTTTTTAATTTTTATTTAAGGTTTGATAAAAGGCATACATACAATACTAAATAGGGTAGCATGTTAACAGTAATGGAATACAGCAGCATGTGACATTATAATTGACAATATGCATTCCTAGATAAGAGAGAAAAAGAAAAGAACATATTATGCAGTTAGTATGCCAAGTACTCTAATCACCTCCATAATGATCAGAGAGGCCACTCTTGGACCTTCACACTAAATATAACAAACTAGTGGAGGTTGATTACAACTAAGGAGATCACTTTTGGATCTCGAGTTAGAAACACACTGTGTTTTCTATTTTTACTATTATAACTGGCAACTGTTACACTCAAAGATATAGATAACTGTAAGACCAATTAGCTGGATTGTCAAATATATAACTTAAAACATAGCTGAGCGTATAATTACTAAACGTAGGAAATCAGAGTGGGAGCACTGCTAGACCAGATGGGGCTATGAATAAAATGTAACACATAGTACATAATGACTTTGTAACCTCTCTAACCCTCAGCACAATCTACTATCCTGGTTTGTGTGATAAATATCATCTCAGTCATATAATACATGCTTAAAATACTATATATGCATTTGCGTCAAACAATCACTACGTACAGTAAATAAGTAAAACAGCTTCAGTTCCTGACATACCTTACCTATCTTAGACAATACAATTATGGCTGCAATACTGTCACATAGCATATGCTAATTTATAACAATATGAGGGTAAAGACATTCGATCTGATATAAGGGGAGGAGATTCCACTATTCAACTTGTTAGCAACTATAAAACCATATTTAACCGCCCTGTGTAATTAATGCAGTCTCTATTATAGGAGATGTAATAAACAGCGTCCACACAGTAAATAAAAATGTATAATATATTTTTATCAAATTGTCCAGAAAGAGGAAAATTACAAAGTTCTCTCACATCCAGCCATGCTTTCACCAAACACGTAGCACAGCGGCTCTAACCCATGCCTGTCCTCCACAACTTTGCCACAAGCTTGGGGTATAGTCTATCATCGGGTGTCTTGAAAATCGTGTGCCAGATTGCCATTGTTAGAGTAGCATTACTGTAGACAATCTTCCTAAGTCTTTGGCATCGAGTGACATAAAGAGCAAGCCTTGAGTAGTGGGGTAGAAATCCTAGCAGTGAGAAAGTTAAAGGTATGTCTTTTGGCCGTTTAGGACGGAGAGTCACAGAAGCCTTAAAAACAGATGTAAGCAGTGCATGTATTACCAACTCCGCCGGCGGATCTGCGGGCCAGCTCCCTGCCTCATCCCCTGAGCAGACATTCTGGGTACTTACACTCTCTGCAGCTCGATGCGAATTAACATCAACTTGACAAGCATCATGAGGGTAAAGTAAATCCGGACGGCTCCAGTCTAATGTATGCATAGATTGTTGGCGCATCAAGGTTTTCATCTGTGTCTCATTCTGTAATGTCCCGGGCTCAATACCCTGACACGCTTCCACCATTGGTAGGGCTATGGTATAAGGCTGAGGGTCGTTTATTCCTCTCGTTGCCCCGTCTGAACTGTTTGCCTCTGCTACTGTTGCTCTCTGGTGCAAAAGATCCAGATCAGATCTCGGGTGTCTAGTTGTAATTAGGTTGACTTCGCCTGCAGTAGGAGTCTCACATATACAGCGTTGTATAGTAGCGATCATCTCCTCCTCTAGTCGAGACAAAGCTACACATATAAGTTCCTTGATTGTACAGGATTGTGTATCCATGATGAGTATTAGTTATAATGAGTGGTTCTCTTCTCAAAGTGTTGCTCTTTTAGCAGAACAAGAAGTTAGATCGTGCTCCAGCACAACCGGCTGGTATATATCTGGTATTATCAGATCAATGGAGGGGTGGGTGAGGTTCCAAGCCGTCCCTAGGCCTCTGCTGCGTACCTCACCAATTCTGGGCTGCTGGGCTGAAATGAACAGTAAATAATGTTTAAATCTTTTCCACGAGGATTAGATATCCTCACCTAACTGAAATTTAACTTAGTGGTAGAAATTTAGGAGTGATAAACAGCAGTTTTAACATCTCCTCTGTAGAGCCCTAGTTAAAAGCAGCCATCTCAGTCGGTAGTCGGACACGCCCCCCCCAGAATTATTTTATTTTTTAATAATAACATATATTAATTCTTATTCATATTTTCCTTATAGGAATCTGCTCAACTTCCTCTCCTGACCCTCTCCCCTCATACCCCTTCTCCTGTTCCTCCTGTCCCCACAACTTCCCCTATAGTTTGTCTTGAGGCCCTTGTGTTGTGAGTCTGCCCCTGTCACCCCTATTCCTCCACTTCCCATTCCTTTCCATCTGCTACCGTGTTGTATGTGTGTCCTCCTCTGCCTCTTCTTCTGTCCTCTATTATTTTTCTCTTTCTCTGTCCCCCCTCCTCTTTTGTTTCTGCTCATCTCTCTTGTCACTCTTTGGTGTTCTCACCTCTATTTCTTTTGCTCCCCCCCACCTCTCTTTCTTCTGCCCCCTCCATCTCTGCTGCTCTTTCTCCTCCCATGTCTTTACCTTCCTCCTCTTGTATCTGTTGTTGTCATCCTTTCCCTGTGTGTGTGTCTAATGTGCCTGGCCCTAATGTGTCCTTGCCCTTCCCCAAGTTTTTCTATGCACAATCCTCATTCCTCCATCTCCCTTTATCCCCCTTTCTTCAAACCATCTATCCATGCTTGTTGCCAAGCCACATAGGTGAGTTTTGAAATTGTTTTCAATCTTTTGTGTAATGTTAATAGGTATGTACATGTATTAATGTTTTGCCTTTTTTTCTCTTCCACAGCTGTAGACCCAGCATGGTACGTCAATGTATCAGAAACTCTGAATAGCATGTTTGCACTTTCTCTGGCCTTCTGAGTAGATACTGACCCCCCTTGGCACTGCCTGTGGAAATGGTGCTCTGGTAGTGCTTGTAGTGCAATGGACCATCTTTGGCATTTTCAGTGGACACAGGCCCCCCTTGACACTGCCTGTGGAAATGGTGCTCTGGTAGTGCTTGTAGTGCAATGGACCTTGGATCTGCCCTTCTGATTGGACACTGGCAACTTTCCACTTTTTTAATTTCAGAAAATTCTTAAAGGGACATTATACACTAATTTTTTCTTTGCATAAATGTTTTGTAGATGATCTATTTATATAGCCCATAAAGTTTTGCTTAACTTTAAAAAACATTGCTCTGATTTTCAGACTCTTAACCAATCTCCAAAGTTTTAGGAGAACACTGTCAGCTACCTACTCCAGCTTGCTCCTGTTTGTGTAAAGGGTCTTTTCATATGCAAAAGAAGGGGGAGGGGGGAGTGTCTTGTTTCCCACTTGCAGTGGGCTTTCCAGCTACCTTTTCAACACAGCTAATCAGAGCTTCTAAGTAAGTTCTTAAACATTTTTATACTGTATTTTTATATCAGTATCTGTGCATCTTATTCTTTATAGTAGTGTCTATTACATGCAATTATATGAAAATTGGTATATTCTGTCCCTTTAAGTGTTTAATATTTTTTTTTTAACAAAAACATGTGTGGGCATTATGGATGGATGAATGTTTCGCAACATTCGAAAAATGAAACAAATTTTAACACATTCATTTGTTCATTTTGAATGTTTGTACAACAGTCTAACAATTGTTTAATATAATAGTATTTTTAATGCTTTCTTTAAATGTAATATTCAATTTAAAATTTCTAATAATTCGATTCGAATTATGCATTATTCGAATTTGAAAAATTTGAATTTATATATTTTTAATTTTATTTCTAATGCTTTTTTTAAATATAATATTCGAATTAGGCAATATTCAAATTCGAAAAACTGAAATTTATATATTTGTAATAGTATTTCTAATGCTTTCTTTAAATGTAGTATTAGAATTATGCAATATTCAAATTTGAAAAATGTAAATCTATATATTTGTAATAGTATTTGTAATGCCTTCTTTAAATGTAATATTCGAATTATGCAATATTTGAATTCGAAAAATTTGAATTTATATATTTGTAAAAGTATTTCTAATGCTTTCTTTAAATGTAATACTTGAATTATGCAATATTCGAAATAGAAACATTTGAATAGATATATTTGTGTCTATTATGTATCAAATTACTAAAATTCCTACCACATGAACTATTGAACTTCTGAAAAGTATTTGTTAAATTGAATGTTATATTTGAAATTTCAAATGTGGACATTTAATCTAATAATAAACATTCAAATTCTAAAGTTACATTTGAAAACTGTAAATAAACTGTGATTATAGAATTTTTAGTAACATTCGTTCTTATCAACCTTTGATTATTAAAATCGATAGCATTCGTTCTAACATTTAAATTTGAATATAAACACATTCGCCCATTCCTAGTGTGCATATATTTAAAATGAAACAAGCTAATAAAAGCAACAGTGTATTTTTAAAGGAGTATATCCTTCATGGGCCATCAATGGTTGTTTCAAACAACAGCAGATATTATTTGTATAATAAAATAAAAAAAATTAGGGTACCATACATGGATTGCTTATTGTTGTTTAAAACAGTAAACCTAAAATATTGTCATTGAAAATAGTAAGCATGGCACATATGTTTCAATGTAAAATCAATTGATTATTGTCTCTGAGCTATGTTATGTATGACACAAATACCAATATTTGGTACTATTACAAGGCTATTTTTTAAATAAAAAGCTCACTGTCATAGTTTTAAATAAACATAGTTTTACAAAACATATTTTAGTGTTATAGATACAATAACATTTTAAAATCTAAACATATATCAACTCATCAAATATTTTTAAAAGGGTAATAAAAACCAATAGTTTTTATACCCGGTTAAGATATAAACTACAATTGGCTAGATTACGAGTTTTGCATTATGAGTGAAAAATGCCTCATAACGCTGCTTTTTCACTACCGCTGCTATTACGAGTCTTGCAGGTATAGCTGTACCGCACACTTTTTTGGCCGTAACGCAACATAACTACCGCACCTTTCAAAATGTCCTTTTTCAATGGGACTCCCATGGCGCCGGTATTACGAGTTTTGCCTGGGAGGCCAAAAACTGAGTGGTAAAGCCTATACCGTCAAGATTCGTACCACTAGTAGTCAGAAGTTATGGGTTTTACATTACAAATCGGTAGCATAAAACTCATAACTAAAGTGTTACAAAGTACACTAACACCCATAAACTACCTATTAACCCCTAAACCGAGGCCCTCCCGCATCGCAAACACTAAAATAAAATTATTAAGCCCTAATTTGCCGCTCGGACATCGCCACCACTATAATAAACATATTAACCCCTAAACCGCCCCGCTATCACATCGTAAACACTAGTTAAATATTATTAACCCCTAATCTGCCGCCCCCAATGTTACCTTCGCCACTATACTAAAGTTATTAACCCCTAAACCTAACCCTAAGTCTAACCCTAACACCCCTAACTTTAATATTATTAAAATAAATCTAAATAAAAATTACTATCATTAACTAAATAATTCCTATTTAAGACTATATACTTACCTGTAAAATAAACCCTAAGCTAGCAACAATATAACTAATAATTACATTGTAGCTATTTAAGGTTTTATGTTTATTTCACAGGCAAGTTTGTATTTATTTTAACTAGGTAGACTAGTTAGTAAATAGTTATTAACTATTTACTAGCTACCTAGTTAAAATAAATACAAAGTTACCTGTAAAATAAAACCTAACCTGTCTTACACTAACACCTAACATTACACTACAATTAAATCAATTACATTAATTAAATACAATTAACTAAATTACAAAAAAATAAACACTAAATTACACAAAATAAAAAAGAAATTATCAAATATTTAAACTAATTACACCTAATCTAATAGCCCCTCCAAAATAAAAAACCCTAGCCTAAACTAAACTGCCAATAACCCTTAAAAGGGCCTTTTGCGGGGCATTGCCCCAAAGAAATCAGCTCTTTTACCTGTAAAAAAAAAAATACAAACATCCCCCCAACAGTAAAACCCACCACCCACACAACCAAACCCCCCAAATAAAATCCTATCTAAAAAACCTAAGCTCCCCATTGCCCTGAAATGTCATTTGGATGGGAATTGCCCTTAAAAGGGCATTTAGCTCTTTTTCTTTGCCCAAACCCTAAGCTAAAAATATAACCCACCCAATAAACCCTTAAAAAAAGCCTAACACTAACCCCTGAAGATCCACTTACAGTTTTTGAAGACCGGACATCCATCCTCATCAAGCCGGGAGAAGTCTTCATCCAAGCAGCAAGAAGTCATCCTCCAGACAGGCAGAGATCTTCATCCAGACGGCATCTTCTATCTTCATCCTTCTGATGCGAAGCAGCTCCATTTTCAAGACATCCGGCGCGGAGCATCCTCTTCTGTTGACGGCTACTGAAGAATGAAGGTTCCTTTAAGGGACGTCATCCAAGATGGCATCCCTTGAATTCCGATTGGCTGATATAATTCTATCAGCCAATCGGAATTAAAGGTGAAAAAATCCTATTGGCTGATGCATTCTATTGGCTGTTCCAATCAGCCAATCAGAATTGAAGGGACACCATCTTGAATGACGTCCCTTAAAGGAACCTTCATTCTTCAGTAGCCGTTCTCTCCCAGCTTCGTTAAGGACTTCAGCCCACTTGGATGAAGACTTCTCCCAGCTAGATGAGGGTGGATGAGGTTTTTTAGATAGGATTTTATTTGGGGGGTTGGTTTTGTGGGTGGTGGGTTTTACTGTTGGGGGGTTGTTTGTATTTTTTTTTTACAGGTAAAAGAGCTGATTTCTTTGGGGCAATGCCCCGCAAAAGGCCCTTTTAAGGGCTATTGGCAATTTAGTTTAGGCTAGGGGTTTTTTTTTATTTTGGGGGGGGCTTTTTTATTTTGATAGGGCTATTAGATTAGGTGTAATAAGTTTAAATATTTGATCATTTATTTTTTATTTTGTGTACTTTAGTGTTATTTTTGTTTTAATTTAGTTAATTGTATTTAATTCATGTAATTGATTTAATTGTAATGTAATGTTAGGTGTTAGTGTAAGGCAGGTTAGGTTTTATTTTACAGGTAAAATTGTATTTATTTTAGCTAGGTAGTTAGTAAATAGTTAATAACTATTTACTAACTAATCTACCTAGTTAAAATAAATACAAACTTAGCTGTGAAATAAAAACAAAACCTAAGATAGCTACAATATAACTATTAGTTATATTGTAGCTTGGTTAGGTTTTATTTTATAGGTAAGTATTTAGTTTTACATAGGAATTATTTAGGTATTAATTGTAATTTTTATTTAGATTTATTTTAATTATGTTAAATTCAGTGGTGTTAGGGTTAGGGTTACGTTAGGGTTAGGGTTAGATTTAGGGTTAGGTTTAGGGTTAATAACTTTAGTATAGTGGCGGAGACGTTGGGGGTGGCATATTAGGGGTTGATAAGTGTAGGTAGGTGGCGGCAACATTGGGGACGGCAGATTAGGGGTTAATAAGTGTAATGTAGTTAGCAACGACATTGGGAGCAGCAGATAAGGGGTTAATAAGTTTAGGTAGGTGGCGGCGACATTGGGGCGGCAGATTAGGGATTAATAAGTGTAGGTAGGTGGTGGCGATGTCGGGGGCAGCAGATTAGGTGTTAATAAGTATAATGTAGGTGGCGGCGATGTCAGGGGCGGCAGATTAGGGGTTAATAAGTGTAATGTAGGTGGCGGTGATGTTAGGGGCAGCAGATTAGGGGTGTTTAGACTCAGGTTTTTTGTTATGGTGTTAGGTTTAAACATAAATTTTCTTTCCCCATAGGCATCAATGGGGCTGTGTTACGGAGCTCTATGCTCCTTTATTGCAGGTGTTAGGCTTTTTTTTAGCCGGCTCTCCCCATTGATGTCTATGGGGAAATCGTGCACGAGCATGTAAAACCAGCTCAAAGCAGTGCTGGTATTTGTGTGCGGTATGGAGCTCAACGTTGCCATATTGCCCGCTAACGCCAGGTTTTTGCAAACCTATAATAGCAGTGCTATAGGTAGGTAAGCAGTGGAAATAACTTGCATGTTATTACCGAGTCGCTCATAACGCAAAACTCGTAATCTGGCCGATCATTAATTAACATTCCAATTTAATTCAATTATTTATTTCCCTTCATTCTTCAGATATCCTTTGTTGTTTAAAAAGTAATGCACATGGATGAGCCTATCACACAAAAAATATATGTGCAGCTATCAGGGATCATCTACTGAACCTATTTAGAAATGCTTTTCAACAAAGGATATAAAGCAGATTACATAATAACATTACATTTAAAGTTGAGTGAAACTGCATGCTTTAAAGAAATCATGACTTGAGAAATATGGGTTTCACGTCACTTTAACCACACAATGTAAAGTTCATAAGAGTCTATTTACCAGTTCTATTTGATATTGATTATACAATGCTTACAACAATATAATACACTGGTCCTTTAAAAATAAACAAACCAGCACAAAGTGTGTTTTCAAATTCTGCACACTTATTATTGCTAATGACACGCATAGCGAAACCAGAGGGTAGATTTAACAAGCAGCGAATGCTGCTTTCTACGCCCGAAGTTTCCAGTTTGCCGGAAATGTAAATTAAGAAGCAGCAGATCGGGATGATTGACACCCCCTGCTAGCAGTCGATTGGCTACAAATGTGCTGTCAGCATTTAGCAATGTCGGGCAGACATCAGTTTTTAGAGTTATAAGTGAAAAAGAGGGCGCCACATAGCGTGATACTGTTATTGCAGTATCTACGGGAGCCATATGGTTTGTGCACTAATTTGATTGTTTTGGTCCACTTAGCGCACCCCGCTCTCGGTTCCCCTCGGGGTTCCTTGTTTGACATCAGTTTTTAGAGGTTTAAATCTTGGTGACACAAGGGCGCCCCCTATTCTCCTCTCATTCTGTTTTAAAAAAAAAGGAGTTAATCAACATTGAGCATCCAATTGTATTTAAAAACACTGCACAATTATGTGCTATGTAAACAGTGTTTGAGTACATTACGTAACCACCATATTTAAAGCATAAACACGATGCGTGCGCACATATGTGGGATTTGCAAAAATGGTTGATTGCGCTGTGTAAATTATACATTAGCAGCTTTTACATAGCACTTAGGCATTGAAATAAAATGTATGTAAATGTAATACTTGATGATGCACTGTGTAGGCTACACTGCATCAATGCTTTATATCCACTTGTCTTGATGATTAATATATTGTGTGGTTTCGTGGGTACAGTTCAAACTACTAAGCATAAACAACATGTTATAGACATTATATTTTTTCACACATGTGCGAGCAAGAAGATGACATACGGCGTATGCAATGTGTAGTTTTCACTCAATCTCGACTTTGCAAATGTATTGAAAATGTAGACAAGATGGGCACTTCTCAATGCTATAGCAACAAATAGGAAATATGTGCACCATGTTTATGTGTGCGCATGTTCGAAAAGATGACTTTTCAAGATGGCGTATGCCATGTGTAGTTTACACTTGATCAGGAATTATCAAGCGCATTGAAAGTGTAGATGACAAGATGGTCCTGTGATCCTGTGTTATAATAAACTATATTGTAATTGTGAATTCCTCACTACATGCTACTGTCAAGCTATGTAAACACATCTCAATGAAAGTGTCACCTCTATTGTGACAGATAGATATTATGCAGAACATATCCATTTGATCTATCCATATGGTGGTTTTACAGTGTTATAAATATACTACCCAATTAAGCACGAGTGTGTCCTTTTTTTATTATTATTTTTTAAATAAAAAGCCACCATTTTAATGAATTTTGAATCCTAGCTGAATAGGCACCACAAGCTATTTCACATACAAAAACTATTATATTCTTTAAATTCATCATACATGTTTTTGGTAACATATGTCAGAAAA
The DNA here is from genome assembly GCF_027579735.1 of Bombina bombina. Classification (NCBI taxonomy): domain Eukaryota; kingdom Metazoa; phylum Chordata; class Amphibia; order Anura; family Bombinatoridae; genus Bombina; species Bombina bombina. Next base: position 139,339,333 of record NC_069504.1, on the reverse strand, counting down.
TAATTATATTTTAATTTTCTATTATTATTTTTTTACACTATTTATGAACATGTATGTTTCACATCAAAATATAACGGTTTTAAATTCCAGGCACTAAAAATGTCTTATGAACTGTTTGTTTAAACCATGTTGCCATAAAATACAACTATGCAAAGTATGTAAGAAATGTATGCATACAATATTTAATTAAATGGAAACTAAAATAGATGTTTATCATGTTCATTAAACAATACATTGTAAAAAAGGAAACATTATTTTTTGAGAATGTAACTAGATTGTCATTATTAAATGTTACCACATTAGCACTGTTATAGACAAACCTCAACTCAATTTTTCAAGACTAATTATCCTCAGGCATAGTACCCCAGGACTGGCATAAAGCTGATGTGGTGCCACTCTTCAAAAAGGGAAGCAGGGCTGATCTAGGAAGCTATAGACCAGTTAGTTTGACATTAATAGTGGGGAAGATACTTGAAGGGATTATATTGCTATATATTCATATAAACAAGACTATGGGGTCAATTTATCAAGCTCCATATGGAGCTTGATGCCCCGTGTTTCCGGCGAGCCTGAAGGTTTGCCGGATACAGAAGTTATGAAGCAGCAGTCTAAAGACCGCTGCTCCATAACCTGTCGGCCTGCTCTGAGGCGGCGGACAGAAATCAACCCGATCGGATACGATCGGGTTGATTGACAGCCCCTGCTAGCGGCCGATTGGCTGAAAATCTGTAGGGGGTGGTATTGCACCAGCAGTTCACAAGAACTGCTGGTGCAATGATAAATGTCAACAGTGTATGCTATCAGCATTTATCGATGTGCAGCGGACATAATATGATACATTGTATCATGTCCGCACGCACATTAAATAAGTAAATTGACCCCCAAGAGTTCAAATCAGCATGGTTTTATGAGAAATAGATCATGTCAAACTAATGTAATTCAATTCTATGAGGAAGTAAGTAAAACAAAAGTTTTTGCAAAGGTGTTTGATACAGTGCCACATGAGAGATTAATGTACAAAATTAAGGGACTGGGAATAGCTGAAAATGTTAGCTCATGGATAAATAACTGGATAAAAGACAGGGAGCAATGAGTAGTAGTAAATGGATCATACTTAGATTAGTACTGGGCCCTGTTCTTTTTAATATTTTTATTAATGACTTGGAGCAAGGATTAAATAGCAACATCTCTATTTTTGCAGTTGATGCAAAGTTGTGTAAGGTCATTAAGTCTGAGCTGGATGAACTTGCATTACAAGGGGATCTGCAAAAATAATAAGTATGGGCAGGGAAATGGAAAATTAGATTTAATACGGGTAAATGCAAGGTTCTTTAAATGGGACTAGACTTAGTCAAACAGAGGAGGAAAGGGATTTGGGAGTAGTAATATATAACAAGCTAAAGATTGGTGCACAATGCAAGGCTAATAAGACACTAGCATGTATTAAAAGAGCCATTAATGCAAGGGAGGAAAGCATAATTATGTCACTATATAAATCCCTGGTAAGATCTCACCTTGAGTATTGAGTGCAGTTCTGGGGACTGATCTAAAAAATAGATCATTGCAGACCTAGAAAAAGTTCAAAGCTAATAACAGGAATGGAGAATGTAAGCTATGAGGAGAGGTTAGCCAAACTGTGTCTGTTTTCTCTAGAAAAAAGGCGCTTGAGAGGAGACATGATTATATAAATACTGTATATTCAAGGTCCATATACAGAGATAGCAGAAGCTCTATTCATTCCAAGAAAATTGATTGTGACAAGAGGTCACAATTTAAGGCTGGAGGAAAGGAGATTTAATCTCCTGAAAAAGAAATGTTTTTTCACTGTAAGAGCAATACAATTGTGGAACTCATTACCAAAGGAGGTAGTGAATGCCAATACCTTAGATACATTTTAAAATGGTTTGGATACATTTCGGCTATAAATAGAATTCAGGGATATGATTGCTTGTGTTAAATGTGTCACCTTTTAATGGGATTAATTTACGATGAACTGGAGCTTTTTTGTATTTATATTAGATTTGTATAGGTAGAACTCAATGGACGTGTCTTTTTTTTCAACCTCATCTACTATGTATGTTACATTTTCATATAAAAAATATTAGAAACCAATAAGATTAAAAAAAAGAAAAATATTACATACTCCTCCTTCCCCTATTTCCCAAGATAAGAAGGATCTATAGGTGGCTAAACCTCTTCTGTCATGTTCTTCTTGGAGATTCTGATTGAGGAAGATGAGGAGGAGCACTCTCAGGGGTAAGGGGTGGAGGAGCCAGATGGGGAGGAGATGGAGGAGACTCAGGTGGAGATGCAGGGGCTGCAGAATGGCCAGAGAGAGCTGATGCCACTTGTCCTCCCTGCTGCACTAATAGTGCCATTAGCTCCCTCATTGTCTGTGTGTTCTCCTTGACATCTGCCCGGAGCAGTAGTAGACCTTCAGTAATTGTGGTATGAAACCGGTTGGAACTTGGCAGCAAGGTTTTGTTGCTCACTAGCCTACCTGGAAGTTCTAAAATATTTTGTAAATTACCTCATTAATTCAAACTCCGAGATTTTTTATGGAATGTCTTCGGTATCTTCTGTAGCCCCAGCTCTCAGATTTATGTTTTCCAAACAGTACATTTTGCACTTGCAAAGACTCATTTGCATTCTCCATGAAATTTAGCATATCACAAATGACGTTGTGCATTGCGCAAACATGTTTCACAACTGTATTGGTTTTTATTTTTTTAGCCTGCACATTTTTTTTGCTAATAAAAATATATAATAACACTATGTTGGCGTTTACAATTACCCCATATGTAAACTTGAAGTTACTAAAGACTTTAAAACAACAATTTCTTTGTATCTAAACGGCATGTTATGGTTAAGTGCAATAAATAGTGAGATACGTAATTTTTATTTTATTGTAATTCTGAACTGTAAAAATGTAATAACATTCTTACACACTTAAAGGGACAGTCAAGTCCAAAAAAAACTTTCATGTTTCAAATAGGACATGTAATTTTAAACAACTTTCCAATTTACTTTTATCACCAATTTTGCTTTGTTCTCTTGGTTTTCTTAGTTGAAAGCTAAACCTAGGAGGTTCATATGCTAATTTCTTAGACCTTGAAGGCCGCCTCTAATCTAAATGCATTTTGATAGTTTTTCACCACTACAGGGCATTAGTTCACATGTTTCATTTAGATAACATTGAGCTCATGCACGTGAATTTACTATGGAGACAGCTCTGATTGGCTAAAATGCGAGTCTGCCAAAAGAACTGAAATAAGGGGACAGTCTGCTGAGGCTTAGATACAAGGTAATTACAGAGGTAAAATGTGTATAATTATAACTGTGTTGGTTATGCAAAACTAGGGAATTGGTAATTAAGGGATTATATATATTTTAAAACCATAAAAATTCTGGTGTTGACTGTCTCTTTAAAACATTATTTTCCTTACCAGGAGATACGTGGCACCCCTTATCTTTATCAATCCCTCCTGGGATATCAATGACTGACACCTCAGATATATTCTGTCTTAGCATCCCCTCCCACTGACAGTAGGTTTAGACCTGTGTGGGCCCGCCACCAGTCTGGGAAGCTGGTGCCTGCTCCTTGGCCAGCTTCTTCTTGTACTCCCTATTACAGACCTGTTAGCTGTGCTTGATTGAGAGAAAGGTCCTCTTGCAAATCCCCACAACATTCACTGCAACCAAGATCTCCTGCGATATCTTCTGTTTACCTGTTCCACTCGCTGCTGAGGACTCCATCCTCCTTGCCCTCTGCATTTATGCCCTTATGAGAGTCTCCCTCTCCTCCCTCACTCGGGCTTTCCCCTGTGATGGCTGTGCAGACTGTTGTTCCCCAGACTGTATTGCACCCTGTCTGCACTCCTGCACTGCCCCTTGCCTACTGGGCCCAGCCACCTGGGCATCTTCAACCAGGCAGCTAGGGCTCCTCTCCCTGACCGCTCTGCTGTCTCCTCTTGACCAGCTCCCTGCTGTCTCCGTCCTCACCTCTGTCCCTGTTATCTCTCATCTCCCTGTCCTCTCTGCTTTCCCTGTGCTCTCTCCTTTCTCCTGTTGTCTCTTCTCTCCTGTCCCCCCCAAGTCCTCCCTCATTTCCTCTCCCCCTCCACTCCCTCCTCCTCCTCTCCCCTGTCCTGTACTCTCCGGCCTTGCCCCCCCCATCCATGCTGTAAAGAAAACAAAGTGTTAGTGCCCAAATTAAAGGAAGTAAAAATGAATAACATAAACATGACAAACGAATGAATGCAGGGGATGACAAAATAGAAAAGAGTTACAAAATCAACAGAATAAAAGTATAAATAAAGGGACTTGTCAAAATTAAATAACGGCTTGGATAAGGATAAGTAGATAGAGGAAGAATATAAGGGAAGGGTATATGGGAAAGATAATGGGTTAAAGGGAAGGGGTTATGGAGTGTGTGTATATTTGTGTGTATGTATTGCTAATGCTACGTGTATGTACCTAGTGAATATGTTTACGTATAAATTAATATAATATTTATACAGCTAGGTGTAAATAATGTGTAATAAAAAAAGTAAAGATAAACACAACAGCACTTGCACACTCACACAGCCACAAACATACACAGGATAAATAAACTACCACGTACACTTCACCTCACTGAACCAATAAAACAATACCTAATAACTACTCTCTAACACGTTACACTGACAACACACTACTGACACACTAACTCATCTATCTATCTATCTAGCTATCTATCTATCTATCTATCTATCTATCTATCTATCTATCTATCTATCTATCTATCTATCTCTCTCTTTATCTTTCCCAAACCTTCAATGCAAAGAGCTGTACCTAACTTGTGAAAGCAATACAGTCAAGTGTATATCCCAAGAACGTCCTTATATATCCCATAGAAATGCAGGTACAAGCAGGACGTTTTGTGCGAACCCAGTCTTGAAATCAGGTCATGATAATTTTTGATCTAGCATTAATTATGCCTGAATGCAAATTTCTTACTTTCAACTTGTAATACAAATGCAAACCATCAAGTGCAATATTCATGCAAATGATATTGTGATAACGATATTTACGCTCATACGGAAGTGCAAAATACCACTCCACTAGTAATCTGGCCCTATATCTTTTACCAGAATTTTTGCTTTTACAAATATATTTCAAAAACATTACTTTTCCAAACTAAAAAGCACATGTGATCCTTTCAATTTTGGCTGAAATATCCCTGTAAGAAGCTTGAATGATTATTCAATTGGGTTTAACTTTACAGTAACAAAATCAATAGTGCAGACACAAACTTTTTCATTAAACATTTAATTGTAACTGGCAAAGTATTCACGAGAACATTTAAAAAAACAGAACATACAATTCTTAATCTGGTCATCTAAGCCATCTTGCTTTATCTACATTAAAGGGTCACTAAACCCAAAATCTTTCTTTCATGATTCAGATAGAACATACAAATTTAAACAACATTACAATTTACTTCTATTATTTATTTTGCTTCATATTTGAGATATCCTTATTTGAAGAAAAAGCAATGCACATGGGTGAGCCAATCACATGAGACTTCTATGTGCAGCAACCAATCAGCAGCTACTGAGCATATCTAGATATGCTTTTCAGCAAAGAATATCAAGAGAATAAAACAAATGAGATAATAGAAGTAAATTAGAGAGATGTTTAAAAATGTATTCTCTTTCTAAATCATGAAAGAAAAAATGTGGGTATCATGGCCCTTTAACTGCAATAATCAAATATTTGACGAACAAAAAAGCTTTTGGCACTATTTCAAGAAGACCACCTACTTTAACTACAAATTGTCTATTTAATGCAAATAAAAGCAAAAATGGTAATTGGTTAGACACTGTTACATTATACATACAGTATATTTAGGGGGTTTCAGATTACTGTGAATGTTGAACATTTTAGTTTAAAATTGTATGCAAATAATTTATTTCTCTTTTAGAATGTCATTTGGGTCATATTGAACACTGTAGAAGACTTCCTGAGAGTTCTGAGAAAGAGTACAGATACATGTAAACAATATAGAAATATAGAATAATGATTCAGCTTTAGCTATGCCTTTAATATGTAGAATTTGTAAAGGTAACAATTATTGCGGAATTGTCAAAAATATGAGCCACTTGATGGAAACATTTTTTTTTTTTTAAAGACCATCACAATGTTTACATTTTGAACAATGGCTTTTAGAGTACCTGTATTAATTCAGTTTTTGATATTCAAAACATTTACATTCATATTAAATATGCAGAGCATAAATCGTAATTTAAAGGGACAGCCAACGCCAGAATTTTTTTGTTTAAAAAGATAGATAATCCCCCCATTACACATTCCCCAGTTTTGCATAACCAACACGGTTATAATAATACACTTTTTACCTCTGTGATTACCTTATATATAAGCCTCTGCCGACTGCCCCCTTATTTCTGTTCTTTTGACAGACTTGCATTTTAGAAAATCAGTGCTAACTCCAGGGTAACTTCACGTGCATGAGCTCAATGTTATCTATATGACACACATGAACTAACGCCCTCTAGTGGTCAAAATGCATTCAGATTAGAGGCGATCTTCAAGGTTTAAGAAAATTAGCATATGAGCCTCCTAGTTTTTAACTAAGAATACCAAGAGAACAAAGCAAAATTGGTGAAAAAAGTAAATTGGAAAGTTGTTTAAAATTACATGCCCTATCGGAATCATGAAACTTTATTTTGGACTTGACTATCCCTTTAAGTACACTGGATGTACAAAAAAAACACGTCAAAAGTTGTAATTGTAAGTACAATTTTTTTTTTATCATAAAATGGGCTAATCATGGGCGTTCCATGGGTGTGTAAGATATTGTCTCTCAAATCCAAGAAATCTAAACATTTCTACCCTACAGCTCTCACTGTTGTTTTCCTCGCAGCTTAAAAGGGGCTGAGATTTTATCAAAATAATCAAAACACATTACTCTGAAATGAAAATCTATGCATATAAACTTAACCTTGAATTTAAAGGGACAGTCTACACCAGAATTTTTATTGTTGAAAAAGATAGATAATCCCTTTATTACCCATTCCCAAGTTTTGCATAACCAAGATAGTTATATTAATATACTTTTTAACTCTGTGATTACTTTGTATTAACCATCTGCAGACTGCCCCCTTTTTTCAGTTCTTTTGACAGACTTGCATTTTAGCCAATCAGTGCTGACTCCTAGGTAACTCCACGGGCCTGAGCACAATGTTATTCCTATGGCACGCATGGACTAACACCCTCTAGTTATGAAACATGTCAAAATGCATACAGATAAGAGGTGGCCTTCAAGGGCTAAGAAATTAGCATATGAACCTCCTAGGTTTAGCTTTCAACTAATAATACCAAGAGAACAAAGCAAAATTGTTGATAAATGTAAACTGGAAAGTTGTTTAAAGTTACATGCCCTATCTGAAGCATGGAAAAATATTTTTGACTAGACTGTCCCTTTAAGGTACAGTGTGCTGAAAACAGCATATTATGTTTCAATTATTTGTAATCTTAATGTTTAAACATACGCTGGGTTCTTCCTGTGTACTTCATCCTCCATTGTGAACTTTTACATAGCATAAAGCTCTCATTATCTCTATTGGAAACAGCTCGCCACTAGCAGGGACAGCACATTTGCTTTGATAATTGTACCAAGACTGTCCCTGTGTGGTTTTTCATGTTTTTGTTTCCAAACTTTTGATTGTCGAGCTCTATGTATTGTTTTTTGTCTATACAGTGAGAAATAAAAAGAATAATGAGGTTTGCTCACCCTGCAAGCTGAGCCCATTTGATTTGGTTGTGGTTTCAATTAGCAAAAACAGCTATTCCACATATAAAAATAAACCTAAAGGAACAATTTCTCTTTTGTCTATATTTTAGTATATATTACTTTTATGTTAGTTAAACTAAGTGTATTGTGAATTTTGAGCAAACGTCACATGCATACAGCTGGCAAGACAAATCGGTGAGGCCAGCTTCTTTAAAATGTTTAGAAAATTTTCACAAGACTTGTGAGGGAGCTTCAGACATACCCTGGGAACTCCCTTGTTCAGCCCAGGTAATTCCCTCTCCCTCCCACTTTGTGATATTGTCAGTTTTAGTTTACAATGGAGAAAATACAAGTGCAATGTAATTTGTAAAAGATACACATATCACATACAAAGTGTGATCCTAAGTTATTAAAGTACACAGAAACCTTCAAAGCATAATCAGAATGTGTAAAATCACTGGTTCATAAAAATTTAAATGTATTAAAATATAAATGAGAAAGTGCAAAGCGTTGTGTAATGTGTAGATTTTAGTAATCAAGATTTTTTTGTAGAACTAATGGAAAAACATGTAAATATAAAAAAGTAATATCAATATTATTATTACTAAGTTTATATATGATTCATTTGTGCTTTGTCTCTTTCTGCTAACTTTTCTCTAACAGTTTGCTGTTTTGCTTGCTAAAAAATATGTAATAAAAAGTGCCTTGTCTTTTATTCAATTCACGTTTGTGACTTTTAAATACATATATTATATTTCTGTAGTGTGTCAGATTTCAGGGTTTTTTTTTTGTATATTACACAGGTTTTCAATTGTTTTGGAATGGCTTAACATTTGAAAACCCCATGAAACAACATATACAAAGTCTCTTCTGTTAGTCTGGAATCAACTGAAGCTGAGAAAAATTGCCTACATTGTTAAGGATATAAACATCTGAAACAATTGATTCTGAGGAAAACATGTAGGATAGGTACTTTTTCAATAAAAGTAATAGTGAAAAAGCGTTTCCTGTGTTTAATACTATGGGGCCAATTTATCAAGGGCCGAATGGCCCCTGATGCGCCTCTTTCCGTGCGAGCCTTCAGGTTCGCGGGAATCAGTAGTTATGAAGCAGCGGTCTTAAGACCACTGTTCCTTAACTGGTCCGTCTGCTCTGAGCCTGTGGACATCCATCTGCCCGATCTCATATGATCGGACTGATTGACACCCCTGCTAGCAGCCGATTGACCACAAATCTGCAGGGGGCGGCATTGCACAAACAGTTCAAAAGAACAGCTTGTGCAATGATAAATGCAGACAGCGTATGCTGTCGTCATTCATCGATGTCTGTCGGATATGATCTGCTGAGTGGATCATGTCGGACAGACCAATGATAAATCGCCCGCCAATAAATGCAATAATCAAACATAGATGGATCTTATGAGGATGAATCTGTATAGTGATGGTTTGGCATATATTTGGATGTTTTTTGGCACACCTTTAAATAAAAAAACAACTTTAAGTAATGTATTCCCTTTAAATATACCTGCTTATAAAATTAAAATGTACACAAAATGAAAATAACTTTATTTTTATAGGTCCATGTATCCAAGCAAACAAAAAAATGCTCTAAACAAAAACCTGTTAACAGTTATAATGTATCATATATATATATATTAAATGAATCAGTGTAACAATAATAACAAAAGTCATGTGGAGGTTATAGCAATTATAAAGGAAAACAGCTACAGGCTTCAAGGAAACTAAGTTGTGTTTGTCAGGCAGAATCAGCTAGAGATCACAAAAATGTCACTTTAAACTCTTGGAATAAGTTCTGTTTTATCAGCAGATATGCACCCAATCACAGCCTTTTGTAAGTTATTCGATTGGTACAGGGAATTGTGTATAATTACAGTGAGCCAGAAGCAAATGGATTTTGACAATTTCCCAGGAAAAAAAGCAATGGCAAACACGGTGCCTGCCTCTTCATACTCTCAGAGATGTTTTTTTATTAACAGTATTTATATTGGTACATTTAGTAAACTGTTTTGCTAGGGATATAAGCCCAATATAGCAATCACTTGTATGTCTCTTTAAAGAGATAGTAAACACCAAAAATATTATTGTTTGAAAAGATAGAAAATCCTTTACCATTCCCCAGTTTTGCATAACCAATATTGTTGTAGAAATATTATTTTTTTACCTCTGTAATTACCTTGTATCGAAGCTTCTGCGGATTCCCTCCCTATTTGAGATCTTTTGATAGACTTGCATTTCAGGCAATTAGTGCACACTTTTAAATAACTCCACGTGCATGAGCACAATGTTATGTATATGACACACATGAACTAACGCCCTTTAGCTGTGAAAAACTGTCAAATGCATTCAGGTAAAAGGTGGCCTTCAAATTCTTAGAAATTAGCATATGAGCCTACCTAGGTTTAGCTTTTAACTAAGAATACCAAGAGAATAAAGCAAATTTGATGATAAAAGTAAATTAGATGATAAAAGTAAATTAGAAAGATAACTCAAATTTAAAGGGACACTGAACCCAAATGTGTTCATTTGTAATTCAGAAAGAGCAAGCAATTTTAAGCAACTTTCTAATTTACTCCTATTATCAATTTTTCTTCGTTCTCTTGCTGTCATTATTTGAAAAAGAAGGCATCTAAGCTTTTTTTTGGTTTCAGTACTCTGGACAGCACTTTTATATTGGTGGATGAATTTATCCACCAATCAGCAAGGACAACCCATGTTGTTCTCCAAAAATGGGCCGGCATCTAAACTTACATTCTTGCATTTCAAATAAAGATACCAAGAGAATGAAGAAAATTTGATAATAGGAGTAAATTCGAAATTTGCATAAAATGTCATGCTCAATCTGAATCACAAAATTACATTTTTGGGTACAGTGTCCCTTTAAGCAAAGCTAGAGAGAGGTTGCTCTAGAAATTAAATCTTTTGTTATAAATCAAAATAACCAATGTCTGGACACTTGCACCGCACATATACTGTTTATGGTTATTAATAATTATTATATTTTATGTGTGACATTTGTATGCAAATGATAAAGTGTTTTTAAATATGATAGGGATACTGCAATATCATTTGACAGCTCTATAAACAGGAAGGTGTCTTTTCTGATTGGCTAGTTCAGTGCAGAATTCATGCATATTTCCTTCAATATTCGCAGTTTCCTTTCCTAATAAAAGCTGACAGAATGTAAATGAGTTTCTAAAGGAACCAGCAAAAGTGGCAATTTTTCTCATTTAATCTTCAGATGAGCTGTCTGTCTCCCAGCTGCTGAGCTTCATTAGAATTCTGAAACTAATTCACCTATCAACACATGATTATTGGTTCGTGTGAGTTTTTTTGGGATATATGAAGAGAAAATCACTTTAAAATACAGGTTGGTCAATAATAAAACTGGCAGACTTCAGTACAATCTGTTCTAACAGGGGAATGGACCCAAATCTCATTTCAGTATTTTATCGATAGATTACTCCTGACAAATCCTAGTTAAAAAGCAGAATGGACATACTATAGACAATATATTCATACTGTGTTTTTGCATTATAAACTTTAGTTATCAGATGTTCTTTTACACAGCAGATTTATTTTTTAATTATCGGACAATTCTGTTACAGGCAAAAATGTAAAATCATATTAGTTTACAAATGAGCTTTACATGGGTTTTTTTTTATTATTATTTTTGTCTTTTAACATCAATAGAAGTGTGTTCTGAAATGTTATAAACTTAACATAATTTAATTGCCTTATAAATTAATCTTTAAAGGCACAGTCTACTCCAGAATTGTTATTCTTTAAAAAGATAGATATCCCCTTTATTACCCATTCCCCAGTTTTGCACAACCAACCTGGTTATAATAACCCTTTGAGTGCTAAGCACTTTCCCACCCTAGTGCTAAGCTGATTTGAGTTTTTTTTTATTTATTTTTTAAATAAATATTTTTGTAACTTTTTTTTTTTCAGATCCCCAAGACTTATACCGTTGGAAAGGTTAGGCAATTGGGGGTCTGCAACTGCTTAGATGCATGAGAGACAGGCTTCTAAACAGCATGCCCTCTTTCCCTATACTTGTCATTGTGATTTTTCAATTGTGTTGCATGGTGACATCATCACGTCATTGCGCGTGACATCACTTCGCAAAAGGTGAAACCCCAGCGATGCCTGTAGGAGCGGGTGGGAGCCCCCAGATCTCCCTCAAGAGTACTAATAATGGCTCTGAACCATCGTTAGCACCTGACTGAGATGATTTGCAAAGGCTTAGAGCCGTCGTTACCACTCAAGGTTTTTTTTTACCTCTGTAATTACCTATTATCTAAGCCTCTGCAGACTGCCCCCTTATTTCAGTTCTTTTGACAGACTTACATTTTAGCTAATCAGTGCCTTCTCATAAGTAACTCCACGGGCATGAGCACAATGATATCTATATGGCACACATGAACTAACACCCTCTAGCTGTGAACTGTCAAATGCCCTCAAAAGCCTGTGAACTGTCAAAAGCCTACCAATGTTTAGCTTTCAACTAAGAATAACAAAAGAACAAAGCAAATGTGATGTTAAAAATAAAGTTTTTTAAGATTACATGCCCTATCTGAATCATGAAAATTAAAATTTGACTAAACTATCTCTTTAAATGTATTTCTGTTTTACTTTATGCAACAGACAACATATCTTATTCCTTATGATGTATTCTTTATTTGAACCCACCCAAAAAATATTTTTTGGTGCCTCAATGTAAAGGTGTGATCCTGTTTGACATTTATTAAGCATGGCTTCATCTAGCATTCCTTCCATTTACATATTTACATTTATAGTTGCATGAGGTTCCCAGTACATGATATCTTAAATAACAAACAAGAACCACTCGCAACTCGAAAAACAATAACAAACGCAACACGTAGGATAGACACTTGCAAAATGATTTATGTAAATCTTTGTGATTTTAATATATTTGTATGCCTTTTCTGTTAGTGTAGTCTTGCTGGATAGAAGAAAAGGGGGCAAAATTCATAAAGCTGCAAAATGCAACTTTATGTGGCTTTGGCGCAGGCTTTCATAAGCAAGACCGCTGCTTCCTAACCTACATGCCAGCTCTGAGTTGGGGGAACAAAATCACCCCGGACAAGTCCGACCGGGGTGATTGACAGCCTCTGCTGGCATGATTGGCAGTGCACTAGCAAGGGGCAGCATTGCATCAGCAGGTGCTGGTGCAATGATAAATGCTGCTAGTGTATTGCTGCCCGCTGGCCGCAATACCGGGTGGACATGGTCACTGGAGCGAGCCTTGTCCGCCCGGTGCTTCTTAATTGTCAGCAAAGGTGTCTACTGGGTTTTCCATGGGCATAACAGGCGTTCTATTGGCGCATTTAGGATTTTACAGTTACACTTTGACCCAGCATGCGGAAATAACTAACAATGTATTGTACCTCTGAAGTATCTCAACCTGTGTAAGTGTCTCACTATTTTAAAACTGAAGAGATTGTCTTATTTTACTTTTTCTTATATTTCTCTTTTTATATTTTTAAGTTTTCTTTGTTTTTGCATATGTTAGAGTGCATAGTTTTCTAGAGAGAGTCTTTTTAGTACATTTGTTCTGCAAGGCTTTTAAAGGCGGTTTTGTGATGACAATATTCTTTTATCCTTCACAATGGAGAATGAGAAGAGAATGGTTACGAGATAAAAACAGATTTATTGCTTGTAACAGAGTATAACAGGACAGTAAGCACCCATAGATTTTTATATAAAATGTTTTTATGCATAATGAAACTACTTTGCATTATATTTTCATCATTTATTTTGCCCCCTTTACACGAAATTTGGTTTAGACAGTTGAGCAATTTCTAATAATCAGAACATGAAATGCACCCTGCTGACTTTTTGTAAGGCTAACTCTGGAAGTTATCCATCCCCAACTGGCTTTAAATGATAACGTCTGCCAATAAATGCATTTCAGTCTAATTTTATGACCATGGCTAGCTTGGTAGTCTGCTCACTAAAGCTTGGCTCCTCCAAATATGGCAAATGGTGGGTTTAGTTTGGCTTCTGAAAAATAATTGCAATTATTAGGTGTTTACTGTCCTTTTAAACAGACATGAAACAGAACTCCTTAAGTAAAAAACAAAGTTAAAAAAATAATAATTAAACAGCAAACAATTTACTTGTTTTCTTGCAAAATGAGCACTCACCTGTTTACGGGCAGGCGATAAATAACCAGCCAATAGGGATGGGCGAATGTGTTTATATTCGAATTCAAATGTTAGAACAAATGTTACTGTAGAAATTAAATTTACATAATTGAATGTTGATAAGAACGAATATACTTAAAATTTTTATTATCGAATGTTATTTACAGTTTTCGAATGTCACATTCAAATTCGAATATTACATTTATAAAACACAGCTGTAGACTAGAAATACTATTTCAAATTCGAATGTCAAATTCAAATTCGAATATTACATTTATAAAACACAGTATTAGACTAGAAATACTATTTTTCGAATTTGAATGTCACATTTGAATTTGAATATGACATTTATAAAACACAGTATTAGACTAGAAATACTATTTCAAATTCAAATGTGACATTCAAATTTGAATGCTACATTCGAATTTGAAAACTACATTTCGAAATTGAATGTGATATAAAATACATAGCTATTCTATTATTCGAAGGGATATTTTCAAACGTTATTGAAAAATTTGAAAATGAAAATTCGAAAATAGAATGTTATATAAACATTCCAAATTCAATTCAAAGGAACGAATGTATCAATATTCGTTTTAAATTTCGAATCTTTAGAAACATTCGCCCATTCCTACCACCCAACACAAGTGGCTGGTTATTTCTACCGCAAGCTCGCAGTAGCAATTAGCACTCCAAAAAATAACAGAGCTTATATTCATATACATACATATTTCAATTTGCTGCTCATCGCTGTGTGACTTACCCCCTTCACTATGCTAGGTTCTCATACCATGTCTCACGTGATGAGAAAAAGACTCCTATAGGAGCCTATTGTAGCGCACTCTCAAGAGCACAAAGCTTCCGTGCAATGCGTACGCACCTAACTTGTAAAACCATTTGAATGCACTCGTATTACTGAGTGGAGCACAAATATCACGCTCATGTAAGCAATATTTTGTGCTCTACTCATAATCTAGCCCTAAATGTTTTAATCAAAGCATCTTAATGCAGCCGAAAGTTTTTTGCGTGCCCTTTACTTTTAATGGAAAGTACAGGAGCACTATTAATACATTTATTACACTTATAATACAAGTGGTGAGTTAAGTGTTGCACTTCTACAATTTAAACTACTTTACAATTTAACTCTGACACAAAACTTAAAAATTGGCGTAATGGGTTAAGAAGCAATGGCCGTGCAAGTCTGCATCCGAAGGTACTCCTACGCTGCTATTGCAGCTTCTTAAATGGAGCCCATGGAATGCTATATATCAATCAGGCATTCAGCATTGTTTTATATATATATATATATATATATATATATATATATATATATATATATATATATATATATATATATATATATATATATATATATATATATATATATATATATATATATATATATATATATATATATATATATGCAATAGAGAGCACTCTCGCTTCAAAATAAATCCATCAGTGCCAGGGTGCCAGCAGGTAAGCATACAAGATGAAGGAAGGCACTCACTTGTCTTTTCATCAAAAGTTTATTTAATCAAGAGTGACGTTTCGGGGACACACTCCCTTTGCTCAAACAAACACAAACCATCAATGACTGAAAATATAAAGCCAAACAAGCCCCCCCCCCAGTGAAATTGCGCCAAAATGGTTACCATAATGATCCTCAACATACAATGCAAGTGTTAACAGCTGCTCATCATACAGGCAGTACATGATAAGTAAACATATCAAAAACATATAGTGAATAAACAAAGAGAGCACGTCAAACATACTCATATGTGTACCATAATAAAATAAAATATATAACAAGAAATCTACATGTGTAGCAAATACCCATGTGTCCCCTAACACATATTCTTAATAAATGTGTATTGTGTAGTATTGTGAAATGTACACTAGTACTTTGTGCACTTGCAATATTTAACAAAGTCAGCCCAATGTACACAGATCAAATTGAATAATAAATAAGAAACAACCATCGTAAGGGCAAAGCATGGTCTGGCTGGAACAACAAACAGAATCGCCAAACCCTGTTTCTATCTTAAGGGATACAGAATATAAACACGGTTTAATTAATGAGCTGTAACAATTGAATACTAGGTGTCACATAACCACCCTTGCAAGAGTAAAAGACCGTTATAGTCAAACATCTGGGAATTCTATATACAATACATGCCTATGTACCTGATCGTGCTTCAGATCTGTAATGGCGAACCATATGTCCTAGACGCACACACCCGTCTCAGTGTGTTGACGTCATTAGCCGACTAGCCTCACAGAGTAAATGGTTGCCACGGCAACGATACGCAACATGGCTAGTGGCGAATATATAAATTAGGAATCCTATTGCCAGTCGAACGCCTAGGCAATTGACCCAGAATATAATATAATAAATAAATAATTAATTCTCACTCCCCAGTGTGAAACAACTATGTTCACCGGGTGCTAGCTACATAGATTATATGTATGAGTATAAATCCCAGATCGGTCAAGACATCCTGTCTTAGCAGCAGATCCCTTCACAGTGACTGTTAAATCAATGCCACTAAAATAAATACATAGATAAAGTATGCCCAAAGTAAATACATAGATAAAGGAGCAGAACAGCATCACTGATAATGACAAATAAGTGAAGGAGGATCATGAATGGATGGGGAAAATATAGAAAGAATCCTGAATGGATGGGGAAAATAAAGAAAGAATGGATGGGGAAAATAAAGAAAAAATAAAATAAAATGAAATAAAATAAAATATAATATAAAACAAAATAGAGATCAAGAAATGAAACAAAAACCATAAAGCCAAAAGAGATATACAAACATGAAATAAAATATGGAATAAATAAAATACATAAAATAGAAATGTAGAATAAAAGTCAAAATAAATCTATAAATAAATAAAATAAATATAAATAAATGTAAAAAAAGAATGAATAGATGTCAAAGAGGGGAGGGAAAAAGACAACATACCAGGAAAGAGAACCACATCAGAACCAGAGAAGAGAGAGGAAAAGAAGAAGAAAGACACATACAAAAAGGAGTGGAAGTATAAGAATAGAAAAAGAGAGAAAAAGAGAAAGAGAAGAAAAGAGAAATAGAAAGATGAAGAAAAGAAGAGGAAGAATACAAGAGCTGAGCAAGAGTAAAGAATTTAAAGAAATTATAAAATTCAATTCTACCTTACCTATACCCCAACCTACGTGGTTTATCTAATCAACTGTCCATGTGGACTGTTCTATGTGGGGAAAACGGTTGATGATGTCCGTACTCGCATGGCCAACCATAGATCAGCCATTAGGACAGTCATTAAGAATCACGGGAGTGATCAACCAGTGGCACATCATTTTGCCATTAGCGGACACAGTGTACAGGATTTAAGATTCAAGATTATCGACCATGTTCCCATCCCCCCAAGGAGTGGTGACAGGGACAACAAATTATTACAATTAGAATCCAAGTGGATATTCAAATTAAACACTATACGTCCGAGGGGATTGAATGTGAACTTGGACTGGCATTGTTTCTTATAATTGAAGTGGATGACTTCGAAGAATCTTGGTTGAATAGAACCCTTTGGTAGATGGACTTGGTACACCAATATGGCATGGCCTGTGAGAGTCGGTGATCCATTCTTTTCTCTTGCTCAGATCTTGTATTCTTCCTCTTCTTTTCTTCATCTTTCTATTTCTCTTTTCTTCTCTTTCTCTTTTTCTCTTTTTTTCTATTCTTATACTTCCACTCCTTTTTGTATGTGTCTTTCTTCTTCTTTTCCTCTCTCTTCTCTGGTTCTGATGTGGTTCTCTTTCCTGGTATGTTGTCTTTTTCCCTCCCCTCTCTGACATCTATTCATTCTTTTATTTACATTTATTTATATTTATTTTATTTATTTATAGATTTATTTTGTCTTTTATTCTACATTTCTATTTTATGTATTTTATTTATTCCATATTTTATTCCATATTTTATTTCATGTTTGTATATCTCTTTTGGCTTTATGGTTTTTGTTTCATCTCTTGATCTCTATTTTGTTTTATATTATTTTATTTCATTTTATTTTATTTTTTCTTTATTTTCCCCATCCATTCTTTCTTTATTTTCCCTATCCATTCAGGATTCTTTCTTTATTTTCCCCATCCATTCATGATTCTCCTTCACTTATTTGTCATCATCAGTGATGCTGTTCTGCTCCTTTATCTATGTATTTACTTTGGGCATACTTTATCTATGTATTTATTTTAGTGGCATTGATTTAACAGATCTGGGATTTATACTCATACATATAATCTATGTAGCTAGCACCCGGTGAACATAGTTGTTTCACACTGGGGAGTGAGAATTAATTATTTATTTATTATATTATATTCTGGGTCGCTTGCCTAGGTGTTCGGCTGGCAATAGGATTCCTAATTTATATATTCGCCACTAGCCATGTTGCGTATTGTTGCTGTGGCAACCATTTACTCTTTGAGGCTAGTCGGCTTATGACGTCAACACACTGAGCCAGGTGTGTGCGTCTAGGACATATGGTTCGCCATTACAGATCTGAAGCACGATCAGGTACATAGGCATGTATTGTATATAGAATTCCCAGATGTTTGACTATAACGGTCTTTTACTCTTGCAAGGGTGGTTATGTGACACCTAGTATTCAATTGTTACAGCTCATTAATTAAACCGTGTTTATATGCTGTATCCCTTAAGATAGAAACAGGGTATGGCGATTCTGTTTGTTGTTCCTGCCAGAACATGCTTTGCCCTTACGATGGTTGTTTCTTATTTATTATTCAATTTGATCTGTGTACATTGTGCTGACTTTGTTAAATATTACAAGTGCACAACGTACTAGTGTACATTTCACAATACTACACAATACACATTTATTAAGAATATGTGTTAGGGGACACATGGGTATTTGCTACACATGTAGATTTCTTGTTATATATTTTATTTTATTATGGTACACATATGAGTATGTTTGACATGTGCTCTCTTTGGATATTCACTATATGTTTT
This sequence comes from Bombina bombina, assembly GCF_027579735.1. Taxonomy (NCBI): domain Eukaryota; kingdom Metazoa; phylum Chordata; class Amphibia; order Anura; family Bombinatoridae; genus Bombina; species Bombina bombina. Next base: position 139,320,333 of record NC_069504.1, on the reverse strand, counting down.
TGATATGTTTACTTATCATGTACTGCCTGTATGATGAGCAGCTGTTAACACTTCTTTGTTGTTGAGGATCACTATGGTAACCATTTTGGCGCAATTTCACTGGAGGAGGGGCTTGTTTGGCTTTATATTTTCAGTCATTGATGGTTTGTGTTTGTTTGAGGAAGGGGAGTGTGTCCCCGAAACGTCACGCTTGATTAAATAAACTTTTGATGAAAAGACCAGTGAGTGCCTTCCTTCATATTATATATATATATATATATATATATATATATCTCATCCCTCTGAAGAAGAAGAAAACTTTGAAACGTGTCAGGGACGTTGTACTGTTTTTATAGAGTTATCTGAAACTCTGAGGTGTTTATTATATCGATCTCCACCTAACAATTTTACGACATTTGCCTTATTCTTACCTCATATCGATTGAGGTCTGCTTGTGAGTGGGAAAGTTTTTATGTGTGAATTATATGTATTTGAAATAAACGTACTCACTAATTTGGGATATTTCCCATTTCTTTTCTCACATACATGCTTTGAGATACATCAGGAAGGCATATTGTGGAGGTCTGGATCAAGCATTTCAGTTGCTGCATTGCTGAGTTATTTTTCCGTTTCTTCTTATTCCTTTTACCACGGACCTGGAATCATCAGCTAATTGGGCGTTGTCTATATACGGTGGCTACTTACCTCATATGGATTGAGGTTTATAGAAGTAAGTGGATGGGGATAGGGGACTCGTTACCCCACAACAGTTTATACACTGGTTTTATCCTGAGTTTGCACAAGAAGGAAGGCGCTGACACATAGGGGCATATTGATCAAGCTCCGGGTGGAGCTTGATGCCCTGTGTTTCTGACGAGCCTGCAGGCTCGCCAGAAACAGCAGTTATAAAGCAGCGGTCACAAAGACCTCTGCTCCGAGCAGGCAGATAGACATCACCGGAAATCAACCTGATCGAGTACGATCGGGTTGATTGACATCCCCCTGGTGGCGGCCCGTTGGCCGCAAGTCTGCAGGGGGTGGCGTTGCACCAGCAGCTCTTGTGAGCTGCTGGTGCAATGCTGAATATGGCGAGCGTATTGCTCGCCGTATTCAGCGAGGTCTGTCGGACCTGATCCGCACTGTCGGATCAGGTCCGACAGACCTTGATAAATAGAGGATATATATATATATATATATATATATATATATATATCACAGAGAAAACCCAGCACTCACTTACAAGCTCTCAGCTAAGATTTAAAAGCAAAAATGGAAAGGTTAGTCACCGCATCTGGCCAAATGGGACAAGCTCAGGTACCACGTCAAGGTCCTCTCCAATACCTGAGACCCTAAAACAGCCACACAATGCAAGCTTTCAAATCCAAACAAACTGAAAACAAGGGAAGGGTGCACAGGAATATGTAACCACCCTAGACATATACAAAACACGGAAGGGAACTGCACTCTCATACCGGACCGGGTACACATCCCATGACCCTGCAACATGCTCAGCCCTGGGTGCCACTGGCACTCACAGGAAGCTGTGCTGTCCCCAGAGCCACAAGCAGTTAACCCCAGACAGGTCTGGGTGCAAGAACCATAGGGAAAATTACAAAACAAATTAATACAACACACAGAGAAAACCCAGCACTCACTTACAAGCTCTCAGCTAAGATTTAAAAGCAAAAATGGAAAGGTTAGTCACTGCATCTGGCCAAATGGGACAAGCTCAGGTACCACGTCAAGGTCCTCTCCAATACCTGAGACCCTAAAACAGCCACACAATGCAAGCTTTCAAATCCAAACAAACTGAAAACAAGGGAAGGGTGCACAGGAATATGTAACCACCCTAGACATATACAAAACACGGAAGGGAACTGCACTCTCATACCGGACCGGGTACACATCCCATGACCCTGCAACATGCTCATCCCTGGGTGCCACTGGCACTCACAGGAAGCTGTGCTGTCCCCAGAGCCACAAGCAGTTAACCCCAGACAGGTCTGGGTGCAAGAACCATAGGGAAAATTACAAAACAAATTAATACAACACACAGAGAAAACCCAGCACTCACTTACAAGCTCTCAGCTAAGATTTAAAAGCAAAAATGGAAAGGTTAGTCACTGCATCTGGCCAAATGGGACAAGCTCAGGTACCACGTCAAGGTCCTCTCCAATACCTGAGACCCTAAAACAGCCACACAATGCAAGCTTTCAAATCCAAACAAACTGAAAACAAGGGAAGGGTGCACAGGAATATGTAACCACCCTAGACATATACAAAACACGGAAGGGAACTGCACTCTCATACCGGACCGGGTACACATCCCATGACCCTGCAACATGCTCATCCCTGGGTGCCACTGGCACTCACAGGAAGCTGTGCTGTCCCCAGAGCCACAATCAGTTAACCCCAGACAGGTCTGGGTGCAAGAACCATAGGGAAAATTACAAAACAAATTAATACAACACACAGAGAAAACCCAGCACTCACTTACAAGCTCTCGGCTAAGATTTAAAAGCAAAAATGGAAAGGTTAGTCACCGCATCTGGCCAAATGGGACAAGCTCAGGTACCACGTCAAGGTCCTCTCCAATACCTGAGACCCTAAAACAGCCACACAATGCAAGCTTTCAAATCCAAACAAACTGAAAACAAGGGAAGGGTGCACAGGAATATGTAACCACCGTAGACATATACAAAACACGGAAGGGAACTGCACTCTCATACCGGACCGGGTACACATCCAATGACCCTGCAACATGCTCAGCCCTGGATGCCACTGGCACTCACAGGAAGCTGTGCTGTCCCCAGAGCCACAAGCAGTTAACCCCAGACAGGTCTGGGTGCAAGAACCATAGGGAAAATTACAAAACAAATTAATACAACACACAGAGAAAACCCAGCACTCACTTACAAGCTCTCAGCTAAGATTTAAAAGCAAAAATGGAAAGGTTAGTCACCGCATCTGGCCAAATGGAACAAGCTCAGGTACCACGTCAAGGTCCTCTCCAATACCTGAGACCCTAAAACAGCCACACAATGCAAGCTTTCAAATCCAAACAAACTGAAAACAAGGGAAGGGTGCACAGGAATATGTAACCACCCTAGACATATACAAAACACGGAAGGGAACTGCACTCTCATACCGGACCGGGTACACATCCCATGACCCTGCAACATGCTCAGCCCTGGGTGCCACTGGCACTCACAGGAAGCTGTGCTGTCCCCAGAGCCACAAGCAGTTAACCCCAGACAGGTCTGGGTGCAAGAACCATAGGGAAAATTACAAAACAAATTAATACAACACACAGAGAAAACCCAGCACTCACTTACAAGCTCTCAGCTAAGATTTAAAAGCAAAAATGGAAAGGTTAGTCACCGCATCTGGCCAAATGGGACAAGCTCAGGTACCACGTCAAGGTCCTCTCCAATACCTGAGACCCTAAAACAGCCACACAATGCAAGCTTTCAAATCCAAACAAACTGAAAACAAGGGAAGGGTGCACAGGAATATGTAACCACCCTAGACATATACAAAACACGGAAGGGAACTGCACTCTCATACCGGACCGGGTACACATCCCATGACCCTGCAACATGCTCATCCCTGGGTGCCACTGGCACTCACAGGAAGCTGTGCTGTCCCCAGAGCCACAAGCAGTTAACCCCAGACAGGTCTGGGTGCAAGAACCATAGGGAAAATTACAAAACAAATTAATACAACACACAGAGAAAACCCAGCACTCACTTACAAGCTCTCGGCTAAGATTTAAAAGCAAAAATGGAAAGGTTAGTCACCGCATCTGGCCAAATGGGACAAGCTCAGGTACCACGTCAAGGTCCTCTCCAATACCTGAGACCCTAAAACAGCCACACAATGCAAGCTTTCAAATCCAAACAAACTGAAAACAAGGGAAGGGTGCACAGGAATATGTAACCACCGTAGACATATACAAAACACGGAAGGGAACTGCACTCTCATACCGGACCGGGTACACATCCCATGACCCTGCAACATGCTCAGCCCTGGGTGCCACTGGCACTCACAGGAAGCTGTGCTGTCCCCAGAGCCACAAGCAGTTAACCCCAGACAGGTCTGGGTGCAAGAACCATAGGGAAAATTACAAAACAAATTAATACAACACACAGAGAAAACCCAGCACTCACTTACAAGCTCTCAGCTAAGATTTAAAAGCAAAAATGGAAAGGTTAGTCACCGCATCTGGCCAAACGGAACAAGCTCAGGTACCACGTCAAGGTCCTCTCCAATACCTGAGACCCTAAAACAGCCACACAATGCAAGCTTTCAAATCCAAACAAACTGAAAACAAGGGAAGGGTGCACAGGAATATGTAACCACCCTAGACATATACAAAACACGGAAGGGAACTGCACTCTCATACCGGACCGGGTACACATCCCATGACCCTGCAACATGCTCAGCCCTGGGTGCCACTGGCACTCACAGGAAGCTGTGCTGTCCCCAGAGCCACAAGCAGTTAACCCCAGACAGGTCTGGGTGCAAGAACCATAGGGAAAATTACAAAACAAATTAATACAACACACAGAGAAAACCCAGCACTCACTTACAAGCTCTCAGCTAAGATTTAAAAGCAAAAATGGAAAGGTTAGTCACCGCATCTGGCCAAATGGGACAAGCTCAGGTACCACGTCAAGGTCCTCTCCAATACCTGAGACCCTAAAACAGCCACACAATGCAAGCTTTCAAATCCAAACAAACTGAAAACAAGGGAAGGGTGCACAGGAATATGTAACCACCCTAGACATATACAAAACACGGAAGGGAACTGCACTCTCATACCGGACCGGGTACACATCCCATGACCCTGCAACATGCTCAGCCCTGGGTGCCACTGGCACTCACAGGAAGCTGTGCTGTCCCCAGAGCCACAAGCAGTTAACCCCAGACAGGTCTGGTTGCAAGAACCATAGGGAAAATTACAAAACAAATTAATACAACACACAGAGAAAACCCAGCACTCACTTACAAGCTCTCAGCTAAGATTTAAAAGCAAAAATGGAAAGGTTAGTCACTGCATCTGGCCAAATGGGACAAGCTCAGGTACCACGTCAAGGTCCTCTCCAATACCTGAGACCCTAAAACAGCCACACAATGCAAGCTTTCAAATCCAAACAAACTGAAAACAAGGGAAGGGTGCACAGGAATATGTAACCACCCTAGACATATACAAAACACGGAAGGGAACTGCACTCTCATACCGGACCGGGTACACATCCCATGACCCTGCAACATGCTCATCCCTGGGTGCCACTGGCACTCACAGGAAGCTGTGCTGTCCCCAGAGCCACAAGCAGTTAACCCCAGACAGGTCTGGGTGCAAGAACCATAGGGAAAATTACAAAACAAATTAATACAACACACAGAGAAAACCCAGCACTCACTTACAAGCTCTCAGCTAAGATTTATAAGCAAAAATGGAAAGGTTAGTCACTGCATCTGGCCAAATGGGACAAGCTCAGGTACCACGTCAAGGTCCTCTCCAATACCTGAGACCCTAAAACAGCCACACAATGCAAGCTTTCAAATCCAAACAAACTGAAAACAAGGGAAGGGTGCACAGGAATATGTAACCACCCTAGACATATACAAAACACGGAAGGGAACTGCACTCTCATACCGGACCGGGTACACATCCCATGACCCTGCAACATGCTCATCCCTGGGTGCCACTGGCACTCACAGGAAGCTGTGCTGTCCCCAGAGCCACAAGCAGTTAACCCCAGACAGGTCTGGGTGCAAGAACCATAGGGAAAATTACAAAACAAATTAATACAACACACAGAGAAAACCCAGCACTCACTTACAAGCTCTCGGCTAAGATTTAAAAGCAAAAATGGAAAGGTTAGTCACCGCATCTGGCCAAATGGGACAAGCTCAGGTACCACGTCAAGGTCCTCTCCAATACCTGAGACCCTAAAACAGCCACACAATGCAAGCTTTCAAATCCAAACAAACTGAAAACAAGGGAAGGGTGCACAGGAATATGTAACCACCGTAGACATATACAAAACACGGAAGGGAACTGCACTCTCATACCGGACCGGGTACACATCCCATGACCCTGCAACATGCTCAGCCCTGGATGCCACTGGCACTCACAGGAAGCTGTGCTGTCCCTAGAGCCACAAGCAGTTAACCCCAGACAGGTCTGGGTGCAAGAACCATAGGGAAAATTACAAAACAAATTAATACAACACACAGAGAAAACCCAGCACTCACTTACAAGCTCTCAGCTAAGATTTAAAAGCAAAAATGGAAAGGTTAGTCACCGCATCTGGCCAAATGGAACAAGCTCAGGTACCACGTCAAGGTCCTCTCCAATACCTGAGACCCTAAAACAGCCACACAATGCAAGCTTTCAAATCCAAACAAACTGAAAACAAGGGAAGGGTGCACAGGAATATGTAACCACCCTAGACATATACAAAACACGGAAGGGAACTGCACTCTCATACCGGACCGGGTACACATCCCATGACCCTGCAACATGCTCAGCCCTGGGTGCCACTGGCACTCACAGGAAGCTGTGCTGTCCCCAGAGCCACAAGCAGTTAACCCCAGACAGGTCTGGGTGCAAGAACCATAGGGAAAATTACAAAACAAATTAATACAACACACAGAGAAAACCCAGCACTCACTTACAAGCTCTCAGCTAAGATTTAAAAGCAAAAATGGAAAGGTTAGTCACCGCATCTGGCCAAATGGGACAAGCTCAGGTACCACGTCAAGGTCCTCTCCAATACCTGAGACCCTAAAACAGCCACACAATGCAAGCTTTCAAATCCAAACAAACTGAAAACAAGGGAAGGGTGCACAGGAATATGTAACCACCCTAGACATATACAAAACACGGAAGGGAACTGCACTCTCATACCGGACCGGGTACACATCCCATGACCCTGCAACATGCTCAGCCCTGGGTGCCACTGGCACTCACAGGAAGCTGTGCTGTCCCCAGAGCCACAAGCAGTTAACCCCAGACAGGTCTGGGTGCAAGAACCATAGGGAAAATTACAAAACAAATTAATACAACACACAGAGAAAACCCAGCACTCACTTACAAGCTCTCAGCTAAGATTTAAAAGCAAAAATGGAAAGGTTAGTCACCGCATCTGGCCAAATGGGACAAGCTCAGGTACCACGTCAAGGTTCTCTCCAATACCTGAGACCCTAAAACAGCCACACAATGCAAGCTTTCAAATCCAAACAAACTGAAAACAAGGGAAGGGTGCACAGGAATATGTAACCACCCTAGACATATACAAAACACGGAAGGGAACTGCACTCTCATACCGGACCGGGTACACATCCCATGACCCTGCAACATGCTCAGCCCTGGGTGCCACTGGCACTCACAGGAAGCTGTGCTGTCCCCAGAGCCACAAGCAGTTAACCCCAGACAGGTCTGGGTGCAAGAACCATAGGGAAAATTACAAAACAAATTAATACAACACACAGAGAAAACCCAGCACTCACTTACAAGCTCTCAGCTAAGATTTAAAAGCAAAAATGGAAAGGTTAGTCACTGCATCTGGCCAAATGGGACAAGCTCAGGTACCACGTCAAGGTCCTCTCCAATACCTGAGACCCTAAAACAGCCACACAATGCAAGCTTTCAAATCCAAACAAACTGAAAACAAGGGAAGGGTGCACAGGAATATGTAACCACCCTAGACATATACAAAACACGGAAGGGAACTGCACTCTCATACCGGACCGGGTACACATCCCATGACCCTGCAACATGCTCATCCCTGGGTGCCACTGGCACTCACAGGAAGCTGTGCTGTCCCCAGAGCCACAAGCAGTTAACCCCAGACAGGTCTGGGTGCAAGAACCATAGGGAAAATTACAAAACAAATTAATACAACACACAGAGAAAACCCAGCACTCACTTACAAGCTCTCAGCTAAGATTTAAAAGCAAAAATGGAAAGGTTAGTCACTGCATCTGGCCAAATGGGACAAGCTACAAGCTCAGGTACCACGTCAAGGTCCTCTCCAATACCTGAGACCCTAAAACAGCCACACAATGCAAGCTTTCAAATCCAAACAAACTGAAAACAAGGGAAGGGTGCACAGGAATATGTAACCACCCTAGACATATACAAAACACGGAAGGGAACTGCACTCTCATACCGGACCGGGTACACATCCCATGACCCTGCAACATGCTCATCCCTGGGTGCCACTGGCACTCACAGGAAGCTGTGCTGTCCCCAGAGCCACAAGCAGTTAACCCCAGACAGGTCTGGGTGCAAGAACCATAGGGAAAATTACAAAACAAATTAATACAACACACAGAGAAAACCCAGCACTCACTTACAAGCTCTCGGCTAAGATTTAAAAGCAAAAATGGAAAGGTTAGTCACCGCATCTGGCCAAATGGGACAAGCTCAGGTACCACGTCAAGGTCCTCTCCAATACCTGAGACCCTAAAACAGCCACACAATGCAAGCTTTCAAATCCAAACAAACTGAAAACAAGGGAAGGGTGCACAGGAATATGTAACCACCGTAGACATATACAAAACACGGAAGGGAACTGCACTCTCATACCGGACCGGGTACACATCCCATGACCCTGCAACATGCTCAGCCCTGGATGCCACTGGCACTCACAGGAAGCTGTGCTGTCCCCAGAGCCACAAGCAGTTAACCCCAGACAGGTCTGGGTGCAAGAACCATAGGGAAAATTACAAAACAAATTAATACAACACACAGAGAAAACCCAGCACTCACTTACAAGCTCTCAGCTAAGATTTAAAAGCAAAAATGGAAAGGTTAGTCACCGCATCTGGCCAAATGGAACAAGCTCAGGTACCACGTCAAGGTCCTCTCCAATACCTGAGACCCTAAAACAGCCACACAATGCAAGCTTTCAAATCCAAACAAACTGAAAACAAGGGAAGGGTGCACAGGAATATGTAACCACCCTAGACATATACAAAACACGGAAGGGAACTGCACTCTCATACCGGACCGGGTACACATCCCATGACCCTGCAACATGCTCAGCCCTGGGTGCCACTGGCACTCACAGGAAGCTGTGCTGTCCCCAGAGCCACAAGCAGTTAACCCCAGACAGGTCTGGGTGCAAGAACCATAGGGAAAATTACAAAACAAATTAATACAACACACAGAGAAAACCCAGCACTCACTTACAAGCTCTCAGCTAAGATTTAAAAGCAAAAATGGAAAGGTTAGTCACTGCATCTGGCCAAATGGGACAAGCTCAGGTACCACGTCAAGGTCCTCTCCAATACCTGAGACCCTAAAACAGCCACACAATGCAAGCTTTCAAATCCAAACAAACTGAAAACAAGGGAAGGGTGCACAGGAATATGTAACCACCCTAGACATATACAAAACACGGAAGGGAACTGCACTCTCATACCGGACCGGGTACACATCCCATGACCCTGCAACATGCTCATCCCTGGGTGCCACTGGCACTCACAGGAAGCTGTGCTGTCCCCAGAGCCACAAGCAGTTAACCCCAGACAGGTCTGGGTGCAAGAACCATAGGGAAAATTACAAAACAAATTAATACAACACACAGAGAAAACCCAGCACTCACTTACAAGCTCTCAGCTAAGATTTAAAAGCAAAAATGGAAAGGTTAGTCACTGCATCTGGCCAAATGGGACAAGCTACAAGCTCAGGTACCACGTCAAGGTCCTCTCCAATACCTGAGACCCTAAAACAGCCACACAATGCAAGCTTTCAAATCCAAACAAACTGAAAACAAGGGAAGGGTGCACAGGAATATGTAACCACCCTAGACATATACAAAACACGGAAGGGAACTGCACTCTCATACCGGACCGGGTACACATCCCATGACCCTGCAACATGCTCATCCCTGGGTGCCACTGGCACTCACAGGAAGCTGTGCTGTCCCCAGAGCCACAAGCAGTTAACCCCAGACAGGTCTGGGTGCAAGAACCATAGGGAAAATTACAAAACAAATTAATACAACACACAGAGAAAACCCAGCACTCACTTACAAGCTCTCGGCTAAGATTTAAAAGCAAAAATGGAAAGGTTAGTCACCGCATCTGGCCAAATGGGACAAGCTCAGGTACCACGTCAAGGTCCTCTCCAATACCTGAGACCCTAAAACAGCCACACAATGCAAGCTTTCAAATCCAAACAAACTGAAAACAAGGGAAGGGTGCACAGGAATATGTAACCACCGTAGACATATACAAAACACGGAAGGGAACTGCACTCTCATACCGGACCGGGTACACATCCCATGACCCTGCAACATGCTCAGCCCTGGATGCCACTGGCACTCACAGGAAGCTGTGCTGTCCCCAGAGCCACAAGCAGTTAACCCCAGACAGGTCTGGGTGCAAGAACCATAGGGAAAATTACAAAACAAATTAATACAACACACAGAGAAAACCCAGCACTCACTTACAAGCTCTCAGCTAAGATTTAAAAGCAAAAATGGAAAGGTTAGTCACCGCATCTGGCCAAATGGAACAAGCTCAGGTACCACGTCAAGGTCCTCTCCAATACCTGAGACCCTAAAACAGCCACACAATGCAAGCTTTCAAATCCAAACAAACTGAAAACAAGGGAAGGGTGCACAGGAATATGTAACCACCCTAGACATATACAAAACACGGAAGGGAACTGCACTCTCATACCGGACCGGGTACACATCCCATGACCCTGCAACATGCTCAGCCCTGGGTGCCACTGGCACTCACAGGAAGCTGTGCTGTCCCCAGAGCCACAAGCAGTTAACCCCAGACAGGTCTGGGTGCAAGAACCATAGGGAAAATTACAAAACAAATTAATACAACACACAGAGAAAACCCAGCACTCACTTACAAGCTCTCAGCTAAGATTTAAAAGCAAAAATGGAAAGGTTAGTCACCGCATCTGGCCAAATGGGACAAGCTCAGGTACCACGTCAAGGTCCTCTCCAATACCTGAGACCCTAAAACAGCCACACAATGCAAGCTTTCAAATCCAAACAAACTGAAAACAAGGGAAGGGTGCACAGGAATATGTAACCACCCTAGACATATACAAAACACGGAAGGGAACTGCACTCTCATACCGGACCGGGTACACATCCCATGACCCTGCAACATGCTCATCCCTGGGTGCCACTGGCACTCACAGGAAGCTGTGCTGTCCCCAGAGCCACAAGCAGTTAACCCCAGACAGGTCTGGGTGCAAGAACCATAGGGAAAATTACAAAACAAATTAATACAACACACAGAGAAAACCCAGCACTCACTTACAAGCTCTCGGCTAAGATTTAAAAGCAAAAATGGAAAGGTTAGTCACCGCATCTGGCCAAATGGGACAAGCTCAGGTACCACGTCAAGGTCCTCTCCAATACCTGAGACCCTAAAACAGCCACACAATGCAAGCTTTCAAATCCAAACAAACTGAAAACAAGGGAAGGGTGCACAGGAATATGTAACCACCGTAGACATATACAAAACACGGAAGGGAACTGCACTCTCATACCGGACCGGGTACACATCCCATGACCCTGCAACATGCTCAGCCCTGGGTGCCACTGGCACTCACAGGAAGCTGTGCTGTCCCCAGAGCCACAAGCAGTTAACCCCAGACAGGTCTGGGTGCAAGAACCATAGGGAAAATTACAAAACAAATTAATACAACACACAGAGAAAACCCAGCACTCACTTACAAGCTCTCAGCTAAGATTTAAAAGCAAAAATGGAAAGGTTAGTCACCGCATCTGGCCAAATGGAACAAGCTCAGGTACCACGTCAAGGTCCTCTCCAATACCTGAGACCCTAAAACAGCCACACAATGCAAGCTTTCAAATCCAAACAAACTGAAAACAAGGGAAGGGTGCACAGGAATATGTAACCACCCTAGACATATACAAAACACGGAAGGGAACTGCACTCTCATACCGGACCGGGTACACATCCCATGACCCTGCAACATGCTCAGCCCTGGGTGCCACTGGCACTCACAGGAAGCTGTGCTGTCCCCAGAGCCACAAGCAGTTAACCCCAGACAGGTCTGGGTGCAAGAACCATAGGGAAAATTACAAAACAAATTAATACAACACACAGAGAAAACCCAGCACTCACTTACAAGCTCTCAGCTAAGATTTAAAAGCAAAAATGGAAAGGTTAGTCACCGCATCTGGCCAAATGGGACAAGCTCAGGTACCACGTCAAGGTCCTCTCCAATACCCGAGACCCTAAAACAGCCACACAATGCAAGCTTTCAAATCCAAACAAACTGAAAACAAGGGAAGGGTGCACAGGAATATGTAACCACCCTAGACATATACAAAACACGGAAGGGAACTGCACTCTCATACCGGACCGGGTACACATCCCATGACCCTGCAACATGCTCAGCCCTGGGTGCCACTGGCACTCACAGGAAGCTGTGCTGTCCCCAGAGCCACAAGCAGTTAACCCCAGACAGGTCTGGGTGCAAGAACCATAGGGAAAATTACAAAACAAATTAATACAACACACAGAGAAAACCCAGCACTCACTTACAAGCTCTCAGCTAAGATTTAAAAGCAAAAATGGAAAGGTTAGTCACCGCATCTGGCCAAATGGGACAAGCTCAGGTACCACGTCAAGGTTCTCTCCAATACCTGAGACCCTAAAACAGCCACACAATGCAAGCTTTCAAATCCAAACAAACTGAAAACAAGGGAAGGGTGCACAGGAATATGTAACCACCCTAGACATATACAAAACACGGAAGGGAACTGCACTCTCATACCGGACCGGGTACACATCCCATGACCCTGCAACATGCTCAGCCCTGGGTGCCACTGGCACTCACAGGAAGCTGTGCTGTCCCCAGAGCCACAAGCAGTTAACCCCAGACAGGTCTGGGTGCAAGAACCATAGGGAAAATTACAAAACAAATTAATACAACACACAGAGAAAACCCAGCACTCACTTACAAGCTCTCAGCTAAGATTTAAAAGCAAAAATGGAAAGGTTAGTCACCGCATTGTTTTGTAATTTTCCCTATGGTTCTTGCACCCAGACCTGTCTGGGGTTAACTGCTTGTGGCTCTGGGGACAGCACAGCTTCCTGTGAGTGCCAGTGGCACCCAGGGCTGAGCATGTTGCAGGGTCATGGGATGTGTACCCGGTCCGGTATGAGAGTGCAGTTCCCTTCCGTGTTTTGTATATGTCTAGGGTGGTTACATATTCCTGTGCACACTTCCCTTGTTTTCAGTTTGTTTGGATTTGAAAGCTTGCATTGTGTGGCTGTTTTAGGGTCTCAGGTATTGGAGAGGACCTTGACGTGGTACCTGAGCTTGTCCCATTTGGCCAGATGCGGTGACTAACCTTTCCATTTTTGCTTTTAAATCTTAGCTGAGAGCTTGTAAGTGAGTGCTGGGTTTTCTCTGTGTGTTGTATTAATTTGTTTTGTAATTTTCCCTATGGTTCTTGCACCCAGACCTGTCTGGGGTTAACTGCTTGTGGCTCTGGGGACAGCACAGCTTCCTGTGAGTGCCAGTGGCACCCAGTGCTGAGCATGTTGCAGGGTCATGGGATGTGTACCCGGTCCGGTATGAGAGTGCAGTTCCCTTCCGTGTTTTGTATATGTCTAGGGTGGTTACATATTCCTGTGCACCCTTCCCTTGTTTTCAGTTTGTTTGGATTTGAAAGCTTGCATTGTGTGGCTGTTTTAGGGTCTCAGGTATTGGAGAGGACCTTGACGTGGTACCTGAGCTTGTCCCATTTGGCCAGATGCGGTGACTAACCTTTCCATTTTTGCTTTTAAATCTTAGCTGAGAGCTTGTAAGTGAGTGCTGGGTTTTCTCTGTGTGTTGTATTAATTTGTTTTGTAATTTTCCCTATGGTTCTTGCACCCAGACCTTTCTGGGGTTAACTGCTTGTGGCTCTGGGGACAGCACAGCTTCCTGTGAGTGCCAGTGGCACCCAGGGCGGAGCATGTTGCAGGGTCATGGGATGTGTACCCGGTCCGGTATGAGAGTGCAGTTCCCTTCCGTGTTTTGTGTGTATATATATATATATATATATATATATAGTATCTATAGAGATGAAATAATGTTAGACATCTTCTTATATAACATTGTAAAACAGCTTGTAAAAACCTCTATTTAATGATTAGTGTCAGTGTTTTAAATGGTTATAAAATATGAGAAACAAATGAAAGATTTCCCTTTTTCTATATCTTTTCACAGTACTATGATATGGCTTCAGTTACTTTCCTTTAATGCAACTAATAAAACCACAAGGTACTTTGTTAAGCAATTTGTGTTTCTAAGAGTTTAAAAGAATTGAATTACCAGATGGTGGCAGAACTCCTGTCATGTCACTTTGCCTTATCATAAAACACATTACACCTACCAATTTTTTTTCTAATAATGCAATCAATTGCACGTGGTTAATGTTGTTGATGTAAGAATAATGTGCCTCTGGGTATGCTAGCAGCTTTTATAGTGCTACAGGTAGTGTCATTGGATTGGAACATCATTTGAAGCAGCTGAGCTTGAAGCCTTAGGTTAATTTTTTTTTTTGCTTTTCTATCTTCATGTTATTAATACATATAGACAGAGCAATTTATCTTTCTTTCTTTCTATACATATCTATCTATATATATATATATAATCGCTTATGATTAAGGCAGCAATGCCGAAACATGTCAGGCATGTTTTCACCGTTTTTACTATGTGACAAAGACTTGATTTTTAAACTTCTTGGAGTGTGCTGGCATAATCCTTTCTTCGTTTGCTATATACAATATATATATATATATATATATATATATATATATATATATATATATATATAAAACTTAAAATATAGTAATATATATTTTTATGTCTGTGTATATTTCTTTTCTTCCATCTCTTTTTCTTTTCCTGTTCTTAAATATACATTTATATTTGTTTAAAAAATAATATATAATATATAGGTGTGTCTATATGTGCGTGTGTATGTATATACATTTATATTTGTTTAAAAAATAATATATAATATATAGGTGTGTGTATATGTGCGTGTGAATGTATATACATTTATATTTGTTTAAAAAATAATATATAATATATAGGTGTGTCTATATGTGCGTGTGTATGTATATACATTTATATTTGTTTAAAAAATAATATATAATATATAGGTGTGTGTATATGTGCGTGTGTATGTATATACATTTATATTTGATTAAAAAATAATATATAATATATAGGTGTGTGTATATGTGCGTGTGTATGTATATACATTTATATTTGATTAAAAAATAATATATAATATATAGGTGTGTCTATATGTGCGTGTGTATGTATATACATTTATATTTGTTTAAAAAATAATATATAATATATAGGTGTGTCTATATGTGCGTGTGTATGTATATACATTTATATTTGATTAAAAAATAATATATAATATGTAGGTGTGTGTATATGTGCGTGTGTATGTATATACATTTATATTTGTTTAAAAAATAATATATAATATATAGGTGTGTGTATATGTGCGTGTGTATGTATATACATTTATATTTGTTTAAAAAATAATATATAATATATAGGTGTGTGTATATGTGTGTGTGTATATATATATACATTTATATTTGTTTAAAAAATAATATATAATATATAGGTGTGTCTATATGTGCGTGTGTATGTATATACATTTATATTTGATTAAAAAATAATATATAATATATAGGTGTGTCTATATGTGCGTGTGAATGTATATACATTTATATTTGTTTAAAAAATAATATATAATATATAGGTGTGTGTATATGTACGTGTGAATGTATATACATTTATATTTGTTTAAAAAATAATATATAATATATAGGTGTGTCTATATGTGCGTGTGTATGTATATACATTTATATTTGATTAAAAAATAATATATAATATATAGGTGTGTCTATATGTGCGTGTGTATGTATATACATTTATATTTGTTTAAAAAATAATATATAATATATAGGTGTGTCTATATGTGCGTGTGTATGTATATACATTTATATTTGATTAAAAAATAATATATAGGTGTTTCTATATGTGCGTGTGTATGTATATACATTTATATTTGTTTAAAAAATAATATATAATATATAGGTGTGTGTATATGTGCGTGTGTATGTATATACATTTATATTTGTTTAAAAAATAATATATAATATATAGGTGTGTGTATATGTGCGTTTGTATGTATACAGGGAGTGCAGAATTATTAGGCAAGTTGTATTTTTGAGGATTAATTTTATTATTGAACAACAACCATGTTCTCAATGAACCAAAAAAACTCATTAATATCAAAGTTGAATAGTTTTGGAAGTAGTTTTTAGTTTGTTTTTAGTTATAGCTATTTTAGGGGGATATCTGTGTGTGCAGGTGACTATTACTGTGCATAATTATTAGGCAACTTAACAAAAAACAAATATATACCCATTTCAATTATTTATTTTTACCAGTGAAACCAATATAACATCTCAACATTCACAAATATACATTTCTGACATTCAAAAACAAAACAAAAACAAATCAGTGACCAATATAGCCACCTTTCTTTGCAAGGACACTCAAAAGCCTGCCATCCATGGATTCTGTCAGTGTTTTGATCTGTTCACCATCAACATTGCGTGCAGCAGCAACCACAGCCTCCCAGACACTGTTCAGAGAGGTGTACGGTTTTCCCTCCTTGTAAATCTCACATTTGATGATGGACCACAGGTTCTCAATGGGGTTCAGATCAGGTGAACAAGGAGGCCATGTCATTAGATTTTCTTCTTTTATACCCTTTCTTGCCAGCCACGCTGTGGAGTACTTGGACGCGTGTGATGGAGCATTGTCCTGCATGAAAATCATGTTTTTCTTGAAGGATGCAGACTTCTTCCTGTACCACTGCTTGAAGAAGGTTTCTTCCAGAAACTGGCAGTAGGACTGGGAGTTGAGCTTGACTCCATCCTCAACCCGAAAAGGCCCCACAAGCTCATCTTTGATGATACCAGCCAAAACCAGTACTTCACCTCCACCTTGCTGGCGTCCGAGTCGGACTGGAGCTCTCTGCCCTTTACCAATCCAGCCACGGGCCCATCCATCTGGCCCATCAAGACTCACTCTCATTTCATCAGTCCATAAAACCTTAGAAAAATCAGTCTTGAGATATTTCTTGGCCCAGTCTTGACATTTCAGCTTGTGTGTCTTGTTCAGTGGTGGTCGTCTTTCAGCCTTTCTTACCTTGGCCATGTCTCTGAGTATTGCACACCTTGTGCTTTTGGGCACTCCAGTGATGTTGCAGCTCTGAAATATGGCCAAACTGGTGGCAAGTGGCATCTTGGCAGCTGCACGCTTGACTTTTCTCAGTTCATGGGCAGTTATTTTGCGCCTTGGTTTTTCCACCCGCTTCTTGCGACCCTGTTGACTATTTTGAATGAAACGCTTGATTGTTCGATGATCACGCTTCAGAAGCTTTACAATTTTAAGAGTGCTGCATCCCTCTGCAAGATATCTCACTATTTTTGACTTTTCTGAGCCTGTCAAGTCCTTCTTTTGACCCATTTTGCCAAAGGAAAGGAAGTTGCCTAATAATTATGCACACCTGATATAGGGTGTTGATGTAATTAGACCACACCCCTTCTCATTACAGAGATGCACATCACCTAATATGCTTAATTGGTAGTAGGCTTTCGAGCCTATACAGCTTGGAGTAAGACAACATGCATAAAGATTATGATGTGGTCAAAATACTCATTTGCCTAATAATTCTGCACTCCCTGTATACATTTATATTTGTTTAAAAAATAATATATAATATATAGGTGTGTGTATATGTGCGTGTGTATGTATATACATTTATATTTGTTTAAAAAATAATATATAATATACAGGTATGTGTATATGTGTGTGTGAATGTATATACATGTATATTTGTTTAAAAAATAATATATAATATATAGGTGTGTCTATATGTGCATGTGTATGTATATACATTTATATTTGTTTAAAAAATAATATATAATATATAGGTGTGTCTATATGTGCGTGTGTATGTATATACATTTATATTTGTTTAAAAAATAATATATAATATATAGGTGTGTGTATATGTGCGTGTGTATGTATATACATTTATATTTGATTAAAAAATAATATATAATATATAGGTGTGTGTATATGTGCGTGTGTATGTATATACATTTATATTTGTTTAAAAAATAATATATAATATATAGGTGTGTCTATATGTGTGTGTGAATGTATATACATTTGGAAAAGGTTTCAGGCAGACATCAAAAAATGTCATGTTGATTTTTAACCTTATCTCCTAATAAAAATATGCTTTTTATTTGGAATACTAGAACAATTTCAAATTCAAATATGTACATATGCCTTATTGTATTTATCACAAATTGAACCTTTAAAAAAATATATTATGCATTATTTTAAGGGTATACATTATTTTATACAATATATGTAATAAAAATAACAAATTTACTTTCCATATCTACATGAAAGTAATATGAAACCCAAACATGTTCTTTAGTGAAACAGACTTCTATTATCAAATCTATTTTGTTCCAATGGTATTCTTTGTTGAAGAGATACCAAGGTAGATGTCTAGAGCACTAAATGGCAGGAAATAGTGCTGCCTTATAGGGCTGTTGTAAATGAATAAATGAGTAAATGCCAAATAGTGCTCTAGATACTTGCATCCCTACTTTCAACAAGATACAAATACAACAAACACAATGTGATAATAGAAGTACATTTTAGTTGTTTAAACTGCATGCTCTATCTGAATCATGAAAGAAAAATGTTGGGTTCCATGCCCATTGAAAAGTCATTGCAGAATGTTGGCTGATTGGCCTTTTCTGCACGTACATGTATGTACTAAAATGCTTATTGATGTGTTAAACTATTAAAGGGACATGAAACCCAAATGTTTTCTTTCATGATTCAGATAGAGCATTCAATGTTAAACAACTTTCTAATTTACTTCTATTATCTAATTTGCTTAATTCTCTTGATATCCTTTGCTGAAAAGCATATCTAGATAAGCTCAGTATCTGCTGATTGGTGGCTAGACATAGATTCCTTGTGTGACTGGCTAATTCATGTTCATTGTTATTTCTTCAACAAAGGATATCTAAAGAATGAAGCAAATTAGATAATAGAAGTAAATTGGGATGTCGTTTAAAATTGTATTCTCTATCTGAATCATGGAATAAATATTTTGGGTTTAATGTCCTTTTAACTTCTCTCTTGTATAAATTATGTTAGGCAGACACATAAACAGAATGTATTGCTAAATATCGAGGTATGTGCAATACATTAGTCACTTCTTTACAGTGTAATGTTGTTCAGTTTTTGGAAAGAAAAGCAAGCAGATTAAATAAAGTTGTGTGCCACCAATTTTCATTTTGAGCCTGCGGTCTGAGGCTAGTTGACCTCATATGCATTGGATATTCTTCTTTTTTCCCATACTGTTAATTCCAGAAAACCTTATATGTCAAGCTGTGAACTGTCTAACTTGTGTGTTTAAACAAGTCTAAGATTTACTTACTTACGGCTAGATTTAGAGTTGGGCGGTAGCCGTCAAAACCAGCGTTAGAGGCTCCTAACGCTGGTTTTGGGATACCGCTGGTATTTAGAGAAAGTCATTAAAAGGTCTAACGCTCACTTTCCAGCCGCAACTTTTCCATACCGCAGATCCACTTACGTCAATTGCGTATCTTATCTTTTCAATGGGATCTTCCCAACGCCGGTATTTAGAGTCGTGGCTGAAGTGAGCGTTAGAAATCTAACGACAAAACTCCAGCCGCAGAAAAAAGTCAGTAGTTAAGAGCTTTCTGGGCTAACGCCGGTTCATAAAGCTCTTAACTACTGTGCTCTAAAGTACACTAACACCCATAAACTACCTATGTACCCCTAAACCGAGGCCCCCCACATCGCCGCCAATCTATTAAAATTTTTTAACCCCTAATTTGCCGACCGCACACCGCTGCCACCTACATTATCCCTATGAACCCCTAATCTGCTGCCCCTAACACCGCCGACCCCTATATTATATTTATTAACCCCTAATCTGCCCCCCTCAACGTCGCCTCCACCTGCCTACACTTATTAACCCCTAATCTGCCGAGCAGACCGCACCGCTACTATAATAAATTTATTAACCCCTAATCCTCCTCACTCCCGCCTCAATAACACTATAATAAATAGTATTAACCCCTAATCTGCCCTCCCTAACATCGCCGACACCTAACTTCAAGTATTAACCCCTAATCTGCCGATCGGAGCTCACTGCTACTCTAATAAATTTTTTAACCCCTAAAGCTAACTCTAACCCTAACCCTAACACCCCCCTAAGTTAAATATAATTTTTTATCTAACTAAATACATTAACTCTTATTAAATAAATTATTCCTATTTAAAGCTAAATACTTACCTGTAAAATAAACCCTAATATAGCTACAATATAAATTATAATTATATTGTAGCTATTTTAGGATTAATATTTATTTTACAGGCAACTTTGTATTTATTTTAACCAGGTACAATAGCTATTAAATAGTTAAGAACTATTTAATAGTTACCTAGTTAAAATAATTACAAAATTACCTGTAAAATAAATCCTAACCTAAGTTACAATTAAACCTAACACTATACTATCAATAAATAAATTAAATAAAATACCTACAATTATCTACAATTAAACCTAACACTACACTATCAATAAATTAATTAAATAAAATACCTACAAATAACTACAATTAAATAAACTAACTCAAGTACAAAAAATAAAAAAGAACTAAGTTACAAAAAATAAAAAAATAGAAAAATATTACAACAATTTTAAACTAACTACACCTACTCTAAGCCCCCTAATAAAATAACAAAGCCCCCCAAAATAAAAAAAATGCCCTACCCTATTCTAATATTAAAAAAGTTCAAAGCTCTTTTACCTTACCAGCCCTGAACAGGGCCCTTTGCGGGGCATGCCCCAAAGAATTCAGCTCTTTTGCCTGTAAAAAAAACACATACAATACCCCCCCCAACATTACAACCCACCACCCACATACCCCTAATCTAACCCAAACCCCCCTTAAATAAACCTAACACTAAGCCCCTGAAGATCTTCCTACCTTATCTTCACCATGCCAGGTTCACCGATCCGTCCTCTGAAGTGTTGATCCAAGCCCAAGTGGGGGGCTGAAGAGTGACGTCCATCCTCGGGCTGAAGTCTGGATCCAAGCGGCGGCTGAAGAAATCCATCATCGGGCTGAAGTCTGGATCCAAGCGGCGGCTGAAGAAGTCCATCATCGGGATGAAGTCTTCTATGAAGCAGCATCTTCAATCTTCTTTCTTCCGGAGCCATCATCTTCCAGCCGACGCGGAGCCATCCTTCTTCACCGACGGATTTACGACGAATGTTCCGATCAGCCAATAGAATGCGAGCTCAATCTGATTGGCTGATTGGATCAGCCAATCGGATTGAACTTGAATCTGATTGGCTGATTCCATCAGCCAATCAGAATTTTACCTACCTTAATTCCGATTGGCTGATAGAATCCTATCAGCCAATCAGAATTCGAGGGACGCCTTCTTGGATGACATCCCTTAAAGGAACCTTCATTTGTCGTAAATCCGTCGGTGAAGAAGGATGGCTCCGCGTCGGCTGGAAGATGATGGCTCCGGAAGAAAGAAGATTGAAGATGCTGCTTCATAGAAGACTTCATCCCGATGATGGACTTCTTCAGCCGCCGCTTGGATCCAGACTTCAGCCCGATGATGGATTTCTTCAGCCACCGCTTGGATCCAGACTTCAGCCCGAGGATGGACGTCACTCTTCAGCCCCCCGCTTGGGCTTGGATCAAGACTTTGGACCCTCTTCTGGACCGATCGGTGAACCTGGCATGGTGAAGACAAGGTAGGGAGAACTTCAAAGGCTTAGTGTTAGGTTTATTTAAGGGGGGTTTGGGTTAGATTAGGGGTATGTGGGTGGTGGGTTGTAATGTTGGGGGGGGGGTATTGTATGTGGGTTTTTTACAGGCAAAAGAGCTGAATTCTTTGGGGCATGCCCCGCAAAGGGCCCTTTTCAGGGCTGGTAAGGTAAAAGAGCTTTGAATTTTTTTTAATTTAGAATAGGGTAGGGCATTTTTTTATTTTGGGGGTCTTTGTTATTTTATTAGGGGGCTTAGAGTAGGTGTAATTAGTTTAAAATTGTTGTAATATTTTTGTAATGTTGGTAAATATTTTTTTTTATTTTTTGTAACTTAGTTCTTTTTTATTTTTTGTACTTTAGTTAGTTTATTTCATTGTAGTTAATTGTAGGTAGTTTATTTAATTAATTTATTGATAGTGTAGTGTTAGGTTTAATTGTAGGTAATTGTAGGTATTTTATTTAATTAATTTATTGATAGTGTAGTGTTAGGTTTAATTGTAACTTAGGTTAGGATTTATTTTACAGGTAATTTTGTAATTATTTTAACTATTTTAGCTATTAAATACTTATTAACTATTTAATAGCTATTGTACCTGGTTAAAATAATTACAAAGTTGCCTGTAAAATAAATATTAATCCTAAAATAGCTACAATGTAATTATAATTTATATTGTAGCTATATTAGGGTTTATTTTACAGGTAAGTATTTAGCTTTAAATAGGAATAATTTATTTAATAAGAGTTAATTTATTTTGTTAGAATAAAATTATATTTAACTTAGGGTGGTGTTAGTGTTAGGGTTAGACTTAGCTTTAGGGGTTAATCCATTTATTACAGTAGCTGCAAGATTCGGTCGGCAGATTAGGGGTTAATAATTGAAGTTAGGTGTCGGCCATGTTAGGGAGGGCAGATTAGGAGTTAATACTATTTTTTATAGGGTTATTGAGGCGGGAGTGAGGCGGATTAGGGGTTAATAACTTTATTATAGTAGCGGTGCGGTCCGGTCGGCAGATTAGGGGTTAATAAGTGTAGGCAGGTGGAGGCGACGTTGTGGGGGGCAGATTAGGGGTTAATAACTTTATTATAGTAGCGGTGCGGTCCGGTCGGCAGATTAGGGGTTAATAAGTGTAGGCAGGTGGAGGCGACGTTGTGGGGGGCAGATTAGGGGTTAATAAATATAATATAGGGGTCAGTGGTGTTAGGGGCAGCAGATTAGGGGTACATAGGGATAATGTAGGTAGCGGCGGTTTACGGAGCGGCAGATTAGGGGTTAAAAAAAATATGCTGGTGTCAGCGATAGCGGGGGCGGCAGAATAGGGGTTAATAAGTGTAAGGTTAGGGGTGTTTAGACTCGGGGTACATGTTAGAGTGTTAGGTGCAGACGTAGGAAGTGTTTCCCCATAGAAAACAATGGGGCTGCGTTAAGAGCAAACTGCCCCATTGTTTTCTATGGGGATATCGTGCACGAGCACGTTTTTGAAGCTGGCCGCATCCGTAAGCACCGCTGGTATCTAGAGTTGCAGTGGCGTTAAATTATGCTCTACGCTCCCTTTTTGGAGCCTAACGCACTGAAAACCCAGCCATTCTGTGAACTCTAAATACCAGCAGTATTTAAAAGGTGCGGGGGAAAAAAAGCACGCGTAGCTAACGCACCCCTTTGGCCGCAGAACTCTAAATCTAGGCGTTACTTAGGAAGGCTTAGGAGCATGCATGTTCCTTGGGCACTATATGACAGCAGTTTTGCATCAATGCTTTTACCAATATTATATATGTTTAACGCTAGATGGGGGCATAGTTTGAACAGTGTATAACATTTTTCAAAGCATTTACTATTTCAGACACGTACACACTTTTGAATGAGCTATCTCAGTATTAGTGGGAGACATAGATGGTACAAATGCCCTCTCCTCTTCTTAAAACACCTCCAATATGTCTGATGATCTCAGGTACCAATATGACAACCTTCATCTTAAGGAGAAATGCCACCACTTATATAAAATAATTATTTCATTCCTTCAAATTACATGTTTCATACTCATTGTAGAATAAGTTGGGGATGGAATCAACCTTCCCTTTATCAATCCTGTCCATTTGCAGGTTATTGTTATTTGTATAAAGCACATCCATACTGCATAGTGGTGCTGCTGATCTCAGCTACTGTTGAGATCAACTTCAACCAAGAGAGGCATATTAACTCTAAAAGTGGTGAATGCCTCTCTAAGTGGCGCAAGAGGTTGATATAGGAGTTATGAATGGCATACTTCACTGGTTTTCAGTGTCACAGCACCCCAGAGAATGCAAGAATACTATACTTACTGGCATCTGCTGCTCCCATATGTACACCTGGCTTCTGGGTGGGTCTCAATTGTTATAAAGCTCCTCTAAAAAGCAAACTGCTCAGAATTGGGTATTTCTCAATATCTAAGTTGCTGTACATTGACATATTAGTGTTCCCTTTATTCTTAATTGTTTTCTTAGCCACACTGTGAATGGCATCTTTCATTGCTCGTCTAACTTGCAGCCCTGACCAGCTAGCCATATCTGCCTATTATAACTGCCTGTGCTTGCTGATCATTCTTTAATATTTAAACTATTGAACCTCTCAGACTCAGACAAACATTGCCTATCATATTTTTCTATGGAATTTGATGAGCTCTATCAGTAGTTTGGTAACCATCTGCTTTATTGTACACAGTCTTATTTTGCTGACCTGACCAAAGTTACTTATTAACTCACCTCTAGACTGGACTATTAGCTATTGTCACTTCAAATATCCTGACTCTGACTTTTCTACTTAGCATTTAAAATGAATGTTTATTTATATGAATAGATAGATAGATTATAGATAGATATAGTGTTTTTATATACAGGTTGATCATTTTGATAGCCCCCACAGCATAAGATTATCTCATCATACTAGATCCATCTTTGCAATTTAGCTGTTAAACTGTACTGTATTTTCCATCTGCATCTAGCATCATCTTCAGAAGAAATATTACCTTATACCGTCTGGTCTGTGTGGTTCATCATTAGCCTGAAAACAGTAAGGATAACCAATACTACTTGCTCATTTAGAAAATAAACACTTATCTTCCACTGACTGAGCAGAGAATTTTAGGTGGCTACACTAGTGGCTGAATTGCATAGTATAAAACAAATAATGAATAGTCTTTGCAGCCTCACATATCACCCTTAAACTAAAAGTGCATGCTTTTAGGAATATACAGGACTTAATCATTTCCTACATCCTAGCATATTTATAAACGTATCATGTTAAAAAATATATAATATATGAAATATTCTGGACGTAAGCTTAAAGGAGTAGTTTAGTCAAAATTAAATTTGAATGATTTAGCATGCAATTTTAAAGGGATATTCCAGTCAAAATATAAATGCACATAGATTGATTGCATCTTTGAAAATAAACATATTTAAAATATACATGTATTGGCAAAAATGTTTCTATTAAGGGTTATCACTGTTTTAGTGTTAACATTTTTCTCTGCATGTGCATGTGAAGCATAGTTAGATATTTTCACTGCACCCACATTTATAAAATTGCAGCTCCTCAAATCATCAGTGGGGCTTGTATTATGTCAGCAATTAACAAATTGAGTCTTTACCAGATGGTACAATCATCTTAGGCTCTCCGAACAAGTGTTGTGTTTAAAATGCTGGTGCATGGGCATACTTAAATACACTTTTGAAACAGCTATAGCTTTTATTAGAAGCATTTTTGCTAATGCATGTATATTACAACATTGCTTCTGTTCAATACCGAAACGCACCAATGGGGTTTTCAATTTTGGCTGGAATATCCCTTTAAAGGGACATGAAACCCAAAAATGTTGTTTAATGATTTGAGTAGAATGTACATTTTTAAACAACTTTCCATTTACAAATGATCAAATTATTATTATTATTATCAAATTAATTATTTATTATCAAATTATTTACATTTATCAAATTTGCTTCATTCTCTTGGTATTATTTGCTGAAGGAGCAGCAATGCACTACTGGGGCGAGATTACATATGCGGCACAGGCTTCAGCATAACGGCTGAAACCCACTTCACCCGGAATTTTCCCTCACACGCAGGCAGTTCATAAAGTGCTGTAAGTTGGATAAACTAGTGATGTCCAGAAATGTGCGTAAATACAAATTTCTGGAGTAGTCAGTGACTTACGGTACGTTAGAAACTGCCGGCGCCTATGAAAATATTTTTTTTAAATCTCCCGCAAAAGTCTAACCCGCCTCCCAAAAATAAACCTGACACCTAAAAAACCCTATATCCGCCATCACCCCCATATCGGAAATAATAATAAATGTATTAACCCCTAAACTGACAACCCCACACAACACAATATGCCTAATTAAACTTTTAACCCCAATTCTGCCATTCATACCCACATTGTGATCTCCCTAATATATGTATTAAACCCTAAGCCACCATTCACCCACATCACAATTTACCTTATTAAACTATTAACCCCTAAACCACCATTAACCCACATCATAATAAACCTAAATAATCTATTAACCCCCAAACTGCCAAACCACCACAACGCAATTAACCTATTTAAATTACTAGGTCACCTAACCTAACACCCCCTAAATGAACCCCAATTAAGCCCCCCCAAAAAATAAAAACACCCCCTAATCTAATACTAAACTACCAATAGCCCTTAAAAGGGCTTTTTGAAGGGCATTGCCCTAAGTTAAACACCTTTTTTTCATGAAAAAATGATAAGTCCCCCCTAACAGTAAAAATGGCATTCAGTTATTTTACTGCCCTTAAAAGGGCATTCAGCTCTTTTACAGTGCCCAAAATCCCTATTCTAAAACAAAACAAAAAACCCCCAAAAATAAAATTCTCTAACCCCGAAAAAGGTAATCACCGCTCCTGAAGTCCGGTGGAGAAAGTCTTCTTCCAAGTGGCGATATCATCTTCCATTGCGGCGACGTCTTCTATCTTCATCCAGGACCAAGCCGACATGGAGTGGAGATGAGATGAGCATGGAACAGAAGACTTGTGATTGTGGAGCCATCAAGCGTCTAGATCCTCTTTGTACGATTACCGCCGCACACTGAGGATTGAATTCAAGGTACGCTTTTAAATATGGGGTACCTTGCATTCCTATTGGCTGATTTGGATCTTCAAATTCAAATCAGCCAATAGGATGAGAGCTACTGAAATCATATTGGCTGATTTGAATAGCCAATAGAATTTCATTAGCTCTCATCCTTTTGGCTGATTTGAACAGCCAATAGGATTTCAGTAGCTCTCATCCTATTGGCTGATTTGAATTTCAAGACTCAAATCAGCAAATAGAAATGCAAGGGACACCATTTTGAAAAGGCTCCCTTGCATTGAAGAGCCAGTGTACGGCTGTGACTGTATGAAGAGGACGCTCCACGCCAGATGTCTTCAAGGATGGATCCGCTCCACGCCACTGGGATGAAGATAGAAGACGCCGCTGGGATAAAGATAGAAGCTGCCGTCTGGATGAAGATAGAAGATGCTGCCTGAATGAAGACTTCTTGCCGCCTGGATAAAGACTTCTCGCCACCTGGATGAGGATGGATGTCCGGACTTCAGTAACTGTGATTGGATCTTCGGTGGTTAGTGTTAGGTTTTTTTTTTAACTTTTTTTTGGTGTTTTTTTTTTTTTAGATTAGGGTTTGGTTTTTTTAATGCCCTTTTCAGGGCAATGTAAAAGAGCTGAATGCCCTTTTAAGGGCAATGTCTATACAAATGCCCTTTTCAGGGCAATGGGTAGCTTAGATTTTTGTTAAAGTTATTTTTTTTATTTTGGGGGGTTGTTTGGGTGGTGGGTTTTATGGTTGAGGTGTCTGTATTTTTTTCAAGGTAAAAGAGCTGATTTATTTAGGGCAATGCCCTACAAAATGCCCTTTTAATGGCTATTGGTAGTTTATTGTAGGCTAGGGGGTGTTTTTATTTTGGGGGGGCTTTTTTATTTTTATAGGGCTATTAGATTAAGTGTAATTGTTTTTTTTTTTGATAATTTCATTTGTTAGTTTTCGTAATTTAGTATTTTTTATTTTTTTTTAATTTTAGACGTAACATTTTTTAGTAGTGTTAGTTTTTTTTAATGTGTAATTTATTTTTTTTTAATTGGTAGCTATTTTAATTTTAGTATAATAGTTTAGTATAATAGTTATGTTAGGTTAATTGTTAGTTTAAACTTAGTTTTTTTTTATTTCACAGTTAAGTTTTTATTTATTTTAAGATAGAGATATTGTCATTTTAATTTAAAGTTAGGGGGTGATAGGTTTAGGGCTTTATAGTTTTATTTAGTAGTGGCGATGTGGGGGGCTGGTGGTTTAGGGGTTAATAGGTTTAGTTAGTGGCGGTGGTGTTGGGGAGCGGCGGCATATTAGGGGTTAATAACTATTATAGTGGTGGGGATGTGGGCGGGTAGCAGATTAGGGGTTAATAGGTTTAATATAGTGTTTGTGATATGAGAGGGTGGCGGTTTAAGGGTTAATAGATAGCTTATGGGTGTTTGAGTACTTTGTAACAGTTTAGTTATGAGTTTTGTGAAACAACAAATCCATATCTACTGCTCTCAGATGGCGGTATGGATCGTGTCGGTATAGGCTATAACGCAAGCATTTTAACCTCACTGCACAACCTGTAATACTGGCGGTATGGAAATCCTACGCAAAAACTTCATTTTTTTTAGTGCGGGATTGACGTTGCATTACAGGCTAAAATGCTTACGGTATAGCTATACCGACACGACTTGTAATGGCTGCATTACTGTTTTTACACTGAAATTGACATTTTTTTCAGTGTTTAAACCGTAATGCAAAACTCGTAATCTAGCTGATAGTTATTTGTGTTGTGGGGGGTTGGCTGTTTAGAAGTTAATAGCTTGATTAGGTTAATTTGGTGGTTTAGGGGTTAATAGATTTATTAGGTTTATTGCGATGTGGGTTAATAGTGGATTAGGAGTTTATAGTTTTATTAGGTTTATTGTGATATGGGTTAATGGTGGATTAGTGGTTAATATACTTTAATAGGTATCGTGGTGGGGGTTGGCAGTTGACAGGTAGATAGAGATTGCGCATGCATTAGGTGTTAGTTAATATTTTCAGCCAATTACCGGAGTTACGGTACTTTCATACTCAGCGTAAGGCTTGCTGTGCCTGCCTATGTGTGGCGAGGTGAAAATGGTGTAAAATTTCTCAATTTTTGCCGCGTAAATCCTTGCGCTGAATATGTGATACCGAATGTGTGATACTTTGTGAAGCGATTCAATGTTAGCTTATGGGAGTAAAAATTGCGGGCAATGGGTGAACTATACATGCCACATTTATATGCGGCGCTGTATATGTGATACCAAAACCACGTAATCTTTCCCCTGGTTTCTAATTGAACACATGGGTGAACCAATGATAATCGGTATATATATTCAACCACCAATCAGCACCTAGAACCTAGATTCTTTGCTGCTCCTGAACTTTACGAGATAAACATTTCAGCAAATGTTAACAAGAAAAGGAAGCAAATTAAATAATACAAGTAAATTGAAAAGTTGTTTGAAGTTGTATGCTCTGCCTAAATCGTGAATGTCTAATTATGACTTTACTGTCCCTTTAAACAACTTTCTAATTTACTCCTATCATCATTTGTTCCCTTTAATTGAATGCAAATGTGGCTACTTTTAGACACCAATCAGAAAGTGCTACCCAGGTGATAAACCAAAAATAGGCCGGCTCCTATAGTTATATTCTTGTTTTTTCAATTAAAGATAGCAAGAGAACAAGGAAGAATTGCAAATAGAAGTAAATTAGAAAGTTGCTTAAAATTGCATGTTCTATCTGAATCATAAACGTTTAATTTTGACTATACTATCCCTTTAAGTTATCTAGAAAAAGCTATAAGTAGTATTATTTACAATTGTCATTTCAAAGTTGTGTGAATGTAAAAACACCTCTAAACTCCAAACAACTGAGCATAATAATTATACACACATATTTATCTTGCTATATTAAAGAACTTTTCCTGTTCATTACAAAAATTGGATAGCAATCATATTTTTATCTAGATTTGTTAAAAAGGCATGCAAAAAATGCTTGCTCTAAATGTAATTCATAAGTAGGACATAAACAGTGATTGGCAGGGTCATGTAACTGCAACTTCTGATTGGCTCACCAGTCATGTCCTACTCAGGCTTTCAGCTCCAAAGGAGAACGCTTACCTACATGTTTAAGTCCTTTATGGAGGTTGAGCAAGTATTTATTTAGGCTCAATAATGCAAAAATTACATGTTCTAATTTGTTGAAATTTAAACATTAGAATGACTCTTTAAAATGATATGTAAGTCAAAATTAAAGTTTCATGGGTCAGATAGAGCATTTAGTTTTAAGAGTTTGTTCAATTTATTTCTATTAACAAATTTAGGGGGTCGATCACAATCTATTAACGGATTTGTTTTTGTCAGAATTTTAACACTTTTTGTTTTAACCCAATCACAATTGTTAGATTTGGTGTGCTTCGCTGAACTGAAAATGCATTGGGCTAGATTATGAGTTGCGTGCAAACTGTTGTCTGCTGTGCGCAAGTGATAAGGGGATTAGAAGTTGTTTTTTGTTTGCTTTTTTGCCTTTATTGACAAAATCAATTGCAGATATGATGAATATATACGCGTTCCGTGGTAGTTTTATGGATGTTTCATGGGAATAACCTGTATATTAATTGGGAAACTGCCATGAGTTTCTGACATTCAAAGCACTTTCCTCCATCCTTGCTATACCTTTTCCCCCATACCAGCCTGCTTTTCAGTGACAATATTTCCCAGTGTGACAAATCTAGTGAATGTACAGTGAAACTGAATATAAAAATGCATAATTTAAATTTAAAATTGAGCTTGATGTCCCTGTTTCCACGCAAGCCTTCAGGCTTGCACGAAACAGCAGTTATGAAGCAGTGGTCTAAAGACCGCTGCTCCATAACTTGTCCGCTGCCTCTGATACTGCGGTCTTTACATGACAGTCTATGGGGAATGTGTGTTCCCAGTAAATAAATATGTATATGCTTATATATATATATATATATATATATATATATATATATATATATATATATATATATATATATATATATATATATATATGTGTTAATATTTGTGTATATATATATATATATATATTTATGTGTTAATATGTGTATATATTTTATATATATATATATGTATATATATGTGTTAATATGTGTGTATATATATATATATATATATATATATATATATATATATATATATATATTTATGTGTTAATATGTGTATATATTTTTTATATATATATATATATATATATATATATATATATATATATATTTGCTGCGTGACTTACCCCATTTGCTGCGCTAGAGAACGAGGCTCCCATTGGAGCCTAAGGAAGTGTGCTCTTGTGAGTGCAATGTTTCCATGCAATGCAAACCTGAGGTCGTGTTTGCATTTCACCACACTTGTAATACAATAGGGTTGATTGACACCCCCTGCTAGCGGACGATTGGGGGAGGCATTGCACAAGTAGTCCACAAGAACTGCTGGTGCAATGATAAATGCCGACAGCGTATGCTGTCGACATATATCGATGTGCGGCAGACATGATACACTTCATTGTATCATGTCCGCTTGCACATTAATAAATCGGCCCCAAGGAGTCATATAGACACCATATAATTGTAAAAGTACACATGGATGTGCAGAGTATGTGCATATGCAGTTGGACATACATGAGCTGACATAGGAATACACAAATACACAGGTGTACATAATGTATAACCCCAGACACAAGTTAACAACCGACCACATACTACCGAAAAGGTTCAATGATCAAAGGGCAGCAGAGTTAACACTTTAGCTGCTGGAGGGAGTTGTTACCTTATACATTTTAAGAACATTCAGAGCTTTGAATTCTGAAGACACAAATTTTTCTCTGTTTTCATTGTTTGTTTCTAGAAAGTAATGAATACCACCATGTTTTAATGTAAGTTTCTCCTTATCTATCTTTCCAGATGAGGACTATTAGGGACAGATATTAAACAGACTGTCGAAACAAGGCAGTGTGGACAGGATTATCTAAAAAACTTTCCATACAGTCTTGTTTGCACAAACATAGATAAATAGAAAACTACATCTAACATGGCTATTACTTTATAGAAACTAAAGCACTTTATATAAACTAAACCTTATTTATTCAATATTTAAACAACTAATATAATTGTAAAAAAATAAATCTACATATTGGGCTAGATTATAAATTGAGTGCAAAATATTGTTTCTGAGAAAGCGATTTTTGTGCGCAACTTAGTAATACAAGTGCACGCAAATGTGCACTGGTATTACAAATGAGGTGAAATGCAAACACAACCTCGGATTTGCATTGCACGGAAGCATTGCACTCACAAGAGAACGCTTCCTTAGGCTCCAATGGGAGCCTCATTCTCTAACTAGCGCAGCGAAGGGGGTAAGTCACGCAGCAATGGGCAGCAAATAAAAATATATATATATATTAACACATATATGTTTATAAGCATATACATATTTATTTACTAGGAACACACATGCCCCATAGACTGCCATGTAAAGGCACTTTTCAATGCCATTTTTTCTAACACCCCACACCCACCAACTTTACTCCCAAAAACTGCTTAGTGTAGTTTTTTTTTTTTATGCTACAGTTTTTAATTTAATTGAATTTTTTGAGCGCTAATTGTTCATAGTAGATATAACCATCCACTTGTAATGGCTGATTATTTACTGCACGCGCTCCACTTGTAATTTAGCCAATTATAAGGCTAATCTCTGCCATGAATACATTATATCTATTCATTTATTTATTTAAAAAGAGGTGAACAAAAAGTCCCAAAGTTTAAGGCTAAAAATCAAACTTTATTCAGAGAGTAAAATCCAGAAAACGGACAGCTGTATTCAAAACAAAGTGGCTTGTCTGACCGGTTTTGGTCAATAGACCGTAATCATAATTTATTTATTGTTTAACATCACTTTAACTGATGATCTTTTTCATGCATGAAAGAAAATGTATGAGTACTATGTGCTTTTTATATGATTTGGTATATGTTTAACTATTTCTAATGGACATATTTTGATGTTGTCTAATAGCTATACAGTACAAATTATAATGAAACAGGAAAATAATAAACTGAAAGGTTCTCAATGGGACTTGAGGGCCTATTTATGATGGTGTGAGCGGATATGATCCGATATAGCAGATCATGTCCGCTGTACATCGATAAATGCCGACAGCATACGCTCTCTGCATTTATCATTGCACCAGCAGTTCGCAAGAACTGCTGGTGCAATACCACCCCCTGCAGATTCGCGGCCAATCGGCTGCTAGCAGGGGGTGTCAATCAACCCGATGGTATATCGATTTCTGTCCGCTGCCTCAGAGCAGGCGGACAAGTAATGGAGCAGCGGTCTTTAGACCGCTGTTTCATAACTTCTTCAGGCTCTCCAGAAACACGGGGCATCATAAATATGCCCCTTAATCTCACAAATGTTATTTCTCAATTTAGGCATCTTTTATGCTACATACGTTTTACTATTTTAATTAATGGGACATTAAACACCTCTCGTTTTGAGTCAAAAATTGTGCCTGTTTCATTTTTTCCTAGAAAGGTCAATAAGCATGTTCTATATCCTAGTTTTTTATAATGTTGCTTATTTTACAGCTGGTGTAAGCATCTTGCAGCACTTAGAAGACTAGGGTTTTATATTTTTTACTCTGACGTTTATAGGGAATGTGGGGACAAGCACAATTATTTACACAAAAGTAAGAAGTATAAAGGGACGTTAAGCTAAAACATATTTTATCAAAACAATAAAAACATTGTTGGAATATGTCAATATATTTTACATGAAGAAAGGTTCAATTAAAGATTTATCATTTAGAAAAAAATAGAAATGTTTTTTGGGGGTTTTTTTGTACTAAGTTCAACCATAGGGACAGATTGTCCACTGACTGATGACAATTCCCTTAGCTATATTGATGAACAGTGAGCTGCCCCTCAAGCATAAAAGCCAACAATATTTATTTATCAGTGCAGAACAGAAGCATTTTTATTTGAAAACAAATAATACATACTGCAATGCTCTATTTTAGATGCAACCTGTCATTTTAAATATATTCACTGTTAGTCACCAATGAATGTAAATGTGTTTATTGTTTATATGCCTAACCATGCCTTTTTTTTGTCTTTTGATTTATTTAGTATATATATATATTTTTTTCATAGTGTAGAAACTTAGATTGTGCTATTGGTAACAGTATGTTTGTAAAATAATGCTTTTGCCCAACATCATTGTGCTTATAATAGTTTTCATATTTTCATCTGATAAAGAACATCTGTTACCTGTCATCTTTTTTTTCCTTTTGGATGTCTTTTCATCTATCTGAATACTCTTCTGCTGCATCACTAACAACCTTTCATTGTCCTCTCTGATCTTTTCCCATGAAAGCATTTTTAGATTAATCTTTTTCTTTTTTTTTTATCCATTATCTTTATTTCTTGTTTTATATTTTGTGTACATGATGTTTCCAATTATTCTCCTTATTGCTGAACATCTAAACTAAACTTTAAAAGGGAACTGCTATTGAAAGAAGAAATAATAACATGAGAAGGATAAGTGTAATTTGAAAATATGTATTGATGGTATGTTCAGTTAAAAAATTGGTTGATAAATGGTGATGAATAAATAATTGTGTTCAGTGCAATATACGTATATAAAGTAAATAAATAAATAACTAGTACTACTCATATTGAATCTGCACTCATGTTTTTCACACAGACTAGTAGTAGTAAGTGCAGATGCAATGTGAGTACTTTTGATAAAGTGTATTCCTTACACTCTGGCAGTTGTTAGAGAGTATGAATCCTTTGGACAATTTGTATATAAATGAACAGTGGTATATTCTACTTTATTTAAAATATTTTTCAAAAGTTTCTTTTAGGTACAAGGCTAAAGGTTAAGGTTTTATATATATATATATATATATATATATATATATATATATATATATATATATATATATATATATATATATATATATATATAATCTACTGCTTTATAGGTGGGGATTATTGAATAAACTTATATGTGAATATTTATTTCCTTATTTTAGCTTTATTGATTTTTAATTTGTTATGAATGTAACACTTTGTTCTCATCTGTCATTTTCAAGCTAATTTGAAAGTAATTACTTCTAGGTATATTGCCGAAAGGGGGTCTTTAAAGATAAGTTGCTTCTCTTTTTCCGTGTCATAATTAGGAAATATAATTTTGCAATATTTATCATTGCCATCCACCTAAGGTGCTAACACCAGCAATAATTTAAATAATGAAGAATTTGGAACATTGGCTTAAATACACAGTATGTTTTTGTCAAGAGGGAAACATTATTATGTTTTACAAAAGAAAAGAAAAGACGATGGCACTACTAGTGCTGTGTTCCTAAAGTTATTTATATCTCATATGTATTAATAGAGACAATCTGAATATAATCTGGAACTTAGGTGCTGTACACTGGGAGAAACAAACTAAGAAATATCAATTGCTGTCAGCAATTGAAAGAGTGTACTTGCATAGCACTCAACAGCACTGATTATACATTAGCTGGATACCATAGGTAAAGAAGCCCACGAAAGGCAAGTTTAAAACTTAACTTTTAATAACTTTATTAAAAATTATAAATTCTTAAAATTATCAGTCAGTGTGACCTAGAACGAGGTGATTGAAAGGGGGGATGGTACCTCCCAAATCACAATGTATATGATATAAAAACCCCTGTATGGTTTCCTTGAATTATGCCCTTGGTTGGAAGGGAGTGATACCAATGCACCACCTCATTCAGTAATTGGGTGTATATCACTATCACGATAAGATTATCCCTACTGTTACTCTTAATCAGAGTCTGGGGATTTCAAAAATTATATCACACCTTCAAAAATAAATTGTATGATACAATTACTTCTAGTAGATGGGAGTTGGAAATAATTTTAATTGAATCAATTGTTCAGTGCCTGGGTTGGTAGAATACTCCTAAGGTTACCCATCGATTACCTTAACCTTAGGAGTATTCTACCAACCCAGGCACTGAACAATTGATTCAATTAAAATTATTTCCAACTCCCATCTACTAGAAGTAATTGTATCATACAATTTATTTTTGAAGGTGTGATATAATTTTTGAAACCCCCAGACTCTGATTAAGAGTAACAGTAGGGATAATCTTATTGTGATAGTGATATACACCCAATTACTGAATGAGGTGGTGCATTGGTATCACTCCCTTCCAACCAAGGGCATAATTCAAGGAAACCATACAGGGGTTTTTATATCATATACATTGTGATTTGGGAGGTACCATCCCCCCTTTCAATCACCTCGTTCTAGGTCACACTGACTGATAATTTTAAGAATTTATAATTTTTAATAAAGTTATTAAAAGTTAAGTTTTAAACTTGCCTTTC
This sequence comes from Bombina bombina, assembly GCF_027579735.1. Classification (NCBI taxonomy): domain Eukaryota; kingdom Metazoa; phylum Chordata; class Amphibia; order Anura; family Bombinatoridae; genus Bombina; species Bombina bombina. The sequence goes on along the minus strand of NC_069504.1, from coordinate 139,283,853 downwards.
GTGGGCTTCTTTACCTATGGTATCCAGCTAATGTATAATCAGTGCTGTTGAGTGCTATGCAAGTACACTCTTTCAATTGCTGACAGCAATTGGTATTTCTTAAACATTATTATGTTACCTGTATTACAATATCTAATTGGAAAATATAATAACTATGATATTACAATAATATTTACATGTTAGTATAATTATTTCTGATAATAAATTTTATATTAATAGAAAAAGTGAGCCTGAAATGCTAGTTAAATAGCAACAGTTTTAAGACCACTACTTCTTAACCTCTCCGCCAGTATGACAGATTGAAATCATCCCAATCGGATCTGAATATTTGACAGCCCCCTCTTGCGATCAATTGGCTGCGTCCAAGCAGAGGGCGGCTGTGAAATGAGTCACCATGATCTGGGGGCCCGTTACAGAACACACTTTGGGCAGGGGGTACATGGGCTTAAGGATGCCCAGAGACTGCATGGAAATATGGAATTTTATTTGCCAGACACCCCATGTACTTTCATAACTCTGTCTTATGTCCACGTCACCCTGTATCCATAGATACAGGATGGGTGCAGGGTGTGACTCTATAAACCGAGTGAGCATAAAGGACTTAAATAAGAGCTGTTTTTATATTTTCTTATAAGAGGTGTTTTATTTACGTTTCAGATCTGATTGTGTCTCAGGAGTCTGTCTGGTTAAAATGATTGTGTTCCTGTGTGATTATGTTAACTAGACTGACCAAAATCAGATTGTCTGAGTAAACTTTCCCCCCAGTTAATTATGTTGATATGTTAACCTGTTTTTACCTGTCAATAGACAATTGTTTATAGGTGTGATGTATTGTTCATATGTTTGTTTTTACTGTTTAACCAATTCCCTCTGTATGCTGAAGTTCTGTGACTCTGGAATGCCAGGGTGTATAAATATGTGTGCTGCTTTTAAATAAAGTGTTCATTTTGTGTTCAGACCCCTAAGTGTTGCCTCAGTTCTGTTCACCTCTATAACGTTAGACTGCAGTCAAAGGGAGATACCAGGAGCTATGGCTCTGGATAAAGGGAAGTCCAGGAGGTACTCATTCGGGGTACCAGGCGGTCCGTCACATTTGGTGGTAAGTGATGGGATTGATTTCTTGTCCTGCTGACAGAGGAGGAGCGGCACTGTCACCCGCAGTTATAGAAGCGGAGCTTCTACTGTGAATGCAGCAAGTGCTGACCCACCTTGACGAACCTGTTTCTGCACAGGACAAGCTGGGTTGCAGAGATGTGCTGCCTAGCTATCAGTCCCTAAGCAGCGCTACAAAGATGCGCCAACGGCAGCCAGTGAAGGATCACAGCCAGGCGACTATGGATGATGCAGAGGAAAAATTCAACACAGCAGAGTGCGGAGAAGGTTATCAACCTATGGAGCCAACCCACCCGAAGCAACAGTCCAGGTAACATACGCCGAGGTGGTGAAGCAGATCACCAGATATCGAAATATTCAGACAGCTGAGATGCTGGGATTAGATACCTCTAAATGAGAAGTTCTAATATGGGACTTTGAGGGGCAAGTCAAAGTCACCCTTGCTGTGCTAGAAGGGCCAGTTCCAGAGGAGATGTACCTGGAATGGGGAGACCTGATTCAGCTAGAGATGTGGTAAGATGCACTGGGGAATTGGTATGGCTGCAGAGGAAAAGTCCCCCCCCCCCCCCAGAACAGCGCTTCGGGGACCAGGTAAACTTGTGGCTCTGCTTACTGAGAGGACAATCCACAGGTGAGGGGATAGCCGAACTGAAATGTCTGGTGCAAAGAGAGGTCGAGCTTGAGGATCGGTACAAAGCGTTATATTGGTTTGCAGACAGGTGGCAGTCGAGGGAAGAAACGCACTATTCCCCGGAAGGTGATGACTTTGGCGGCCCTGGCTTATTATTGGAAGCATTTGAGGAGAAAGTTGACTTTGGCAGTAATGAGGGATATCGATTCTGGGACATTCAAAGCAAGAGGCAGGAGCTGTTACAGCCATCAGAAGTACTTGTCTTAGAACCTGACCTGACATGGCCTATCTATCAGGAATGGTACCTTGAGGTGGATTACCTAGAACTGCTGGAAAGTGGTCCTTTACTTACATCAGAGGTATCGGATTTAGTGGACTTAATATCCACAGATGTTGGTCCGGGAGATGTGGATGTAACAGTGGTCTCCACAAGTGGAGTGTAGGGATACAGGGAAGTCGGCCCAGATCCCCAACTCCCTGGCATGGGACCCTTGTCACCATGTTATCTCCCCAGCAGGACCCAGATATTGTGGATATAATTGACTTTTCCTCTGAGGTGTCAGATGCGGATTACCCAGGAGAAGAGCAGGCAATGAGGCAGAGTGTTGTTGGCCTCTGCCCACCCCTAACCAGCACCCCAGAAAACAGGAATGATAGCCTCACTTTGGCAGAGGGACCAGAGGAGCATGCAGCAATCCCAGCGGAGGAGCTGGCATTGGGACTGAGAGATGTCCGCCTCTCTCCGCATGCAATGGGGGATTCTTATTCATTACAAGTGGATGGAACTACAGTCTCCACCTGTATGCCTCAGGGATGCTGGGCAGTTGGCCCAGATCTGCAACAGCATGTTGGAGTGAGCCCAGCCACCCTGTCTTCTCTCCACTGATGGCAAGGACTCCAGGGAGAAGGAACAGTCGGCACTTCTCTACAGAGAGAGGAAGAGGTCGGCCTGGTGAGTGATGCTCTGTTCGGGGAAATCTGTTTGGGGTACTGTGTAGATACAGGCATTAGGGGAATGGATCTACCTTCAAAGTCAACCCATCTGGGGGTCTCCTCCTGTGTTAGTCTCCTTTCCGAAGGGGGAGATATGTGACGTGAGTCACCATGATCTAGGGAACTGTTACATAACACTCTTTGGGCAGGGGGTACATGGGCTTAAGGATGCCCAGAGACTGCATGGAAATGTGGAATTTTTTTTGCCAGACACCCCATTTAATTTCATAGCTTTGTCTTATGTCCATGTCACCCTGTATCCATAGATACAGGAGGGGTACAGGGTGTGACTCTATAAACCAAGTGAGCATAAAGGACTTAATAGTAAATAAGAGCTGTTTTTATATTTTCTTATAAGAGGTATTTATTTACGTTTCAGATCTGATTGTGTCTCAGGAGTCTGTTTGGTTAAACTGCTTGTTTTCCTGTGTGATTATGTTAACTAGACTGCCCAAAATCAGATTATCTGAGTAAACTTTACCCCCAAATAATTAAGTTGATATGTTAATTTGTTTTTACCTGTGAATAGACAATTGTTTATAGGTGTGATGTATTGTTCATATGTTTGTTTTTACACTGTTTAATCAGCAGATTGTGCAATGTTAAATGCAGGCAGCGTTCTGCTGCCAACTCGCTGCAAGGCTGGGTGGATGAGGCTCATGGCAGTGAACTTGAGTGTCCAGTAACTGAATGGAAACCACTACAGGTGCAACCACTGTAAAGAACAACAAATAAATAGACACAGAATAAGAAACAGTTCTGGTGTATTGTTCTATTATTTTAAATAGTACTTTAATTATCAACTTTAAAAAAAGAACTCTTTAGAGAGAGCAACAGCAGAAAAGCTTCTCAATAGAAGAATACGAAACCTAAATAATTACTGAAAATTCCCCTTGAAATCATATTATAAAGAAATAACAATCCCTGCCAGCTGCTGAGCTAGTTGTACTATGGGAACTGTAGCTTATAGCTTATGGAAAAAAGAAAACAAAGCGATTAAAAAAACAAAACAGGCTATTCTAAAGTGTTGATATTTCTTTATACTTTTGGTTTCCTGAGAGTGTAATATACACTAATATTATCACAGAAATATTTTTTAAAAATACACGTATTTTAGCAAAAGGAGTTACTATTTACAAAAAGTGTTTTGTATTATTCTTTTTTTTTTTTTGGTAAACAAGTATTTTATTTGTTATGAAAGGAAGATAAATCTATACAGTTATGAAACATATTTATGAAACATATTTGACCTTTTGGCTGCAAACCATTGGGGGCATTTATCAACCTCTGGGTGGACAAGGTTCCCTGTCCACTCAGATTATGGAGAAACGAACAGCATCCATTGTCCACATTTACCACTACACAAACAATTATGAACACTTCTTCATAATTTGCAGTATGTAGGGTCACTTGAGCTTGATAAATGAAGCACATTATATTTTTTAACATATATTGTATGTCTTTCTAAAAAGCTAGGAATTTACATCAAAGCCAGAAGGACCTTTTGAAAAACATTTTTTACTTGTTCCAAGCAGCATTTGGTGGCTGTTTGTCTAGATCTTTTTTAATGTTGGTAATTTTGCACATACTCAATTTATATCTTAAAATGTGGCTCAAATTATGTTCAGTTCTAATCATTTGCTTTCTAAATTGAGTTACAAAATGTTTTTTTTTTTGTACAAAAATGGAATATTTTGGGACTTCCGGTGGGCGGGCGCCGAGAGCAGAAGCAGGGCACAGAGCTCTGGCAGTATCGACGGAGGAATCTACCTTGTTTATCTGTCTTTTGCCCAGAAAACCCTAGATATCCTTGGCAGGGGTGAGAGGAGACTGCCCGGAGACAAATCAGGCAGGAATCTAACACCCGATTCCCCCACCGCAAAAGTAAACAGAAAGGAGGAGAAGAGAGCGGTCGCGGAGGTGACCGCGGAAGACACAGAGATAAGCCAACTTTGGCCTGGAGTGCGAGGGGAAAATCCGACCCTGAGAATAGTCACAGCAAAAGTAGACATAGCGGTACCGGAGACTCCGACCAGAGGGTGAGTTTTACAGAGAGCGGGAAACCGCCATTTTAAAAAAACATTGAGGGGAGGAAGAGAAAGCCGCGCAGCACCCGCCCCAGGCACAACCTGACTAGAGTGAAAGCAGCTATATAGGGATCCGACACACAAGCTGCTACCCGAACCCAAGCTGATCCCGGATAAGGGAGAATGATCCTAAAATATAGCTTCACATTACGGAGTTAAGGCAGGGAAAGAAGGGGGAACAAAACAAACAAAAAAGTTATTCGCTACCTCCAAGCATAGTATCCGTCTGCAAAATCATAGCCAGAAAGGGGAATAACTCATACCCAGTGCTGGAGCCAAAAGTTACACAATTATAAGAAACATTAGGTGTGCAGGTTACCTCTACAGCGCCTCCCCCTTATAGAGCAGTGCTGAGTGACTGGGAAAACAGTGAAGAAGTGGGATACTAGCAGGTTGCAACTCCCCAGACACAATTGCAAAGGAGTTACCGGCACCTTTGGTCTGATCACTGAGGGACTCACCTCTGGCTGACAAGATTAATCTCCCCCGCTACAGCCATATTGTTCACATTAATGGTGGTACCCTCTGGTAACATGCAGGGCTAAACTGATGTGAGTTCATACCCCCTCACTCACCCACCGCGCAGAAAAGACTTTCAGACTCTCTGATGGACCTGATCATTTCTACCCTTACAGTGTATTCCTACAGTTCAGTGGATTAGACCTTTTCACCTGTCACAGAAATACCACATCTTTATTCTTAGCTGGAATTATCAGCTACAAGACCCGCTCACCTGTATGCAAAAGTATTACGACTCTTTCACTAAAACAACTGTCACAATGACGAACAGACTTAAAAATGCTGACAAGAGAAAGAATCAAGTAGAAATACAACAGGTGGCAGTGCCAGCTGACGACATGCTCCCCAACAACACTATAGACACTCACCCAATAGTCTCCCAGATCTCAGCTCTGTTTTTGCCAAAAATTGATCAGCTCCAGTCAGGAATGGACTCACTTACAGCAGAAGTTAAATCTTTCAATGGTAGACTGACACAGGTGGAGCAGAAGGTTGCAGACAGCGAACTCCGCCACAGAGAGACTGAATCTAATGTTCAAACGCTACAACAACAAAATGAGAGATTATGGGCTAAGATCGATGATCTGGAGAACAGATCGCGAAGAAACAACCTGCGAATAGTGGGGGTTCCAGAGTCTATCTTGCCCACGCAACTGATGGAGTTCGCAGAAAATATCCTACCAAAGTTATTAAAAATCTCACAAGATTGTCTACCCTGTACGGCGGAAAGGGCGCACAGAGTGGGAGACCCAAGAAAGCAGGGAGGAAACAACCAACAACCACGCCAAGTTATGGTGAAGTACCTTAGCTTCCAGGACAAAGTCACCATCCTGCAAGCCTACAGGAAGACTTCCCCATTGGAATACGAAGGGAAAAGAATTTATTTGTTTCAGGACTACTCTGCTACAGTAGCAGCTCGAAGGAGAGAATTCTCACCATATTGCAAACAACTAATCGACCAGGGCAGATCAGCAGTTTTACTGTTTCCAGCACGCCTGAGACTCCAGACAGCAAGAGGCCCCCTGTTCTTTGACTCACCAGAGCAACTGAACCTTCATCTACAGACGGAGAGAGAACGTCAAAGAGCTGAGCAGGGCAGAGACACTGATCCACCAACTTGAAACTCATTGCAGGTCCACAGAATTCATTACCAGAGACAGACTATAAGCTCAGTCACGCAAATTGGTATCCTTGAAATGTGAGGGGGGGGGGGGACTCTTTTATAGAAGTGCTGTTTTTGTTCTTTAACGGTTGGGGATTGTGGGGGGAGGAGGAAATACTGTTTGCAAAAAGCATTATTGTTTGTCATTTCATTGGTTAACACTGTTTGTCTCTCTTTTGAAGTGTAAACGTCAAACCAGCCAGATCCGTGTAACCTCGGGGCGTCACTCCGGGGGAAAGAGGTTATAGAAACCCTGCCATATACTGAGTGTAAGTAACTACTAGATAGCTGGGGAGACCCTAAACTACATTCTAAGAGCAAAGCGAGACACACCATACATTGGTATTCAGAAACACCTCAGACTGACACCTGTCCCAGTATAAGATGAAATTAATCACATGGAACGTGGGAGGGATCACATCCCCAATGAAGAGGAAAACGATTCTTAGGCAGTTAAACATTAAGAGGGCTGACATAGCGATATTAGAAGAAACACACCTCTCACAAACAGAACACCAGAAGCTTAAGCAGAGTTGGGTGGGGGAGGTTCTATACACACCGTATGAGTCAAGGAGGGCGAGAGGTGTTGCTATTTTATTTCGAAAAGGCTTGGACTACACTATCTCACACACGATAGCTGACAGAGAGGGTAGGTACCTAATTATTAAACTGGAAGTGGACAAACTACACTTGGTGTTATGTGGAATATACGGTCCCCATACCGAAAAGAAACACTTCTTGACCCAAATACAGACCCAACTTATTCAATTCTCAGACCTTCCCATCATTGCAGGAGGGGACTTTAACATAGCACCACACACCCCAGCAGACAGATTCCGAAATCCACACCTTCCTACACATTCAGCTCAATCCTGGCCTAGTTCCAAAAGGGAAACCCTCATCCTCAAAAACTTTAGGAACACTCTGTCACTCTCTGATATCTGGAGGAACCGTAATCCAGAGTCAAGGGACTATACTTGCCTACACCCATCTAAAACCACGCTATCCCGTATAGACTACTTCTTGGTAACAGACTCCTTCTGCCCCCGGATTACAGATGCACAAATTGACCCAATTACAATCTCAGACCATGCACCAGTCTCAATCACTATAAACACCACCACATCACACAGACAGGCTCGCAGATGGAGGTTCCCCGTCCACTTATACCACGATTTGAACTTTCATAAACATTTAATTGGGGAGTGGCTGGGATATAAAGATTTGAACATCCAACATCTTAGAGACATCTCCCTATTTTGGGAATCAGCGAAAGCAGTGCTAAGAGGGGTGGTCACAGCATATGCACAAAAAAGAATAAAGTCCCAACTAATCCTTTGAAAGAAGTTTGCCCCACTAAAGTTTAACCGGACAATTTGCTTTTTTCTGATTGCCTATTTTTTACCACAAGCCAGCACCATCTGCTAAGCCCACCGGAGGAAGTAAATGGTTACCCTCTTCAAGTTTTCATATAGGGGCCGCTTGTAATACCTTTGCCTGCGTGTGTACAGTGAAGCCTCACTATATGCATCCGATTCATTACGACAAGTACCATTGATTGCTCCCTGTTTGCTTGGTAAACGGACACCGCAAGTTGAGGCCGACCCCTGGATGGTCATTGGATTCCCTCAATGCGTATGGATTGGCTACCCACGGATGACAGGTGTGAAACGTCAACTAACCGGGTTACCATTGGCGGAGTGGCGTAAGTGACACGTAGGATACGTCACCACCTGGTTCCTATTGGCTAACAGGACGCGGCTCGATACAGAACACATTACCGAAGGAGTAGCCCGGCTAGAGGTGCGCTCGTTCCGCGCTGGTGGACAGGCAGTAGCCTGGGAGAGCAGGATACCACAGCTGGTGAGAATCTCTATTTGTACAACCTGTATTTTTGTCGAGCATATTTGGGATACTTGTATATCTACTTATTTAAGTCAGCGTTAAAGCCAATGAACACCTAACTAGAGGCTATACTTATGAGCTATAGAGTGGACTCTCAAAATTTAAGAACTGTTTGTTATATGCTGAGCACACTGACAGGCATTGGTTTATTCAATACTACTATTCAGATGAACTCTGTATATTTAATTATTGAGGCCCCCTAAAGACTTTGAAGTATTCCTGAGGGTATCTGTATAAGCAAATTGTCCGGTTAAACTTTAGTGGGGCAAACTTCTTTCAAAGGATTAGTTGGGACTTTATTCTTTTTTGTGCTATATTTAAAGTGGCAGGTGGTAAGCCACTTAAACCAACTAACCAGTACATCATGCAGCAAACTCAAGATGAAACAACAGTAGTATTCTATTCCCTAAAGAAGGCAGATGAAAGAGATGTGGACAATAGAGAGATTGACCAGATTTTTTCACAGGACAGAAACAACTATGACTTGCCTATGTTATTTGATGACATGGAACGGTTGCTAACTAAAGAGAAAAAACTCAAATGGGACATATGGACTCTGGAGAAATACTTGGCCTTAAATATGATACCAAGAGGTCTCAGGGTCAATAAGTTCCCCACTTTTGAAACAGAGGATACAGAATTTATAGAACTGTGGAACACTGTGCTTAATGACTGTTCATTTAGACTGATGAAATTGTTAGTTACCTATAAGTCTAATATGTTATCATCTATACGGTCTGAGATTGTGGAGGTACAGCTACTTCTGAATACCTATTCCAACACAGTAGATTATCCCAATTTTGATAAGGTCTTACAACGAACCATATCAGAGGTGAAAAGTGAAATAGTTAACATCAAACACACTAAATTTATTAGAGATAAGGCAGACTATGACAGTAACAAAATATATATTTGGAATAAGAGCCAAAGGTCCCAATTTAGGAGGTCCCAGAATTTTTCCAGAGGGGGAAGACATAACAGGGGGAGAAGATCTAGAGGTAGAAGATCAGTTACATTTTCTGAGAGTGAGGCTGACTCAGGTGGCGATAGTACACAGTCAGAGAATGAGGATAGTAACTTTCCACAAGAAATTGTTGATATTAACACTGAACTCAATAGAAGCGGGGGTCATATGTACCACCGGAGTAGGAGTGGTAATAGGGCAGGCTCTGGGAGAGGTAGAATAATCTACAACTCCTCACGATCTAGGGGCCATTCAAGTCAACAAAGAAGGTATCAGCCTACATCTGATTACCACTATACTCCAGCTCAATCCACCAATAATATGGTACACAATAGGGATGACGAGCTAGTACAACTGGAGCAGGTTTTTCAGATAGGCCATCACACCAGCGAAGGGGGAGGTACTACCATACAGGGACCCCAACAAGGGAGGTATCCATCACGTCAGACGAGAGCCCCGTCCAAGTACATACCGTCATAAATTTATCTAACCACATTCTTACTAACCATGAGGAGAGGGTGCTGTCTCTTGGTCTGGGCTTTGTACCAACAGTTAATTTCAACTTGTTTAAAACAATGCTGGATTTAAACAGATTTATTCGTAATCTAACTTTACGTAAACATTTTTCAGGTACAAACACAGACCAGGAAGCAGCAAATACTGAGGGCACATCCCAAAGAGATATTTGCCAGGAACTTGACTTCCTCGAGACATGTGATCTCATTACTCTGGAGGAGTTGGGGAGAGAGGGATTGCCAAGATTGGAGGAGGCAAACCCAGACAGGGTCAAAAGATATAAAAACCCCTCTACCTTCTACCCCATCCAGAGTAGGGGCAACATAATCGAGACCTTTTATAAGAGGGTAGAATCGGATTTGAGACATCTATCCTTGTCCCAGACTAGTCCTATGAGAAACTTGTCATTTAACGAAAGAAAAGCCCTTAAATCTTTGGAAGAAAATACGGAAGTGGTGATAAAACAGGCGGACAAGGGGGGCTCAGTAGTCCTCCTTAATAGATCAGACTACATCAAAGAAGCCCTAAGACAGCTTGAAGATGTGGAAAACTATCTACATCTAAGTCAGGACCCTACCAATAGATTCCAGAGAGAACTTATGCACCTATTGGATGGAGCAGTGGAGGATGGACTTTTAGATGAGAAAACCTTTAAATATCTTTTTGTGGAACATCCGGTCATACCACTGTTCCATCACTTTCCAAAGGTGCATAAGTCATTAGAAAACGTCCAAGGTAGACCCATAGTGAATGGTATAGGGTCTATGCTGGAACATCTCTCGGAGTGGCTGGATGGAGTCCTTCAGCCTCTGGTCAAGTCACTCCCCAGTTATGCCAGGGACTCTAAACATGTGTTGAATTTGGTTGAAAACGTACCTTGGGAACGAGATTTTGGATGGCTCTCTGTGGATGTCGTTTCTCTTTACTCCAATATACCCCATGAATGGGGCATAAAAGCAGTGACATATTTTCTGAAAGAGAAAACGACCCACAGCGACCCGTTCATTACCTTTGTAGTGGATGTAACCCACTTCCTGTTGACTCACAACTATTTTCGGTTTGAGGGGGAGTTCTACCTGCAGAGACGTGGGACCGCTATGGGAGCAAAGTTTGCTCCCACTTACGCCAACCTATTCATGGGTTGGTGGGAGCGGTGCCACGTCTATGCGGCTGGTAACCCCTTCAGACCGAAAATTAGATTGTATATCCGTTACATAGATGACCTTCTATTTATATGGAGGGGAAACATGGAGCAAGCATGTGAATTTGTGGAATATTTGGGACAAAACGGAGTAAACCTAAAATTCACATTTGAGTTCCACAAAGACCAGGTCCATTATCTGGACCTTGAGTTGAGGGGCTGCTCTCTGGGCAAGGTTTCCTCACAAGTGTATAGGAAGCCTATCTCAGGGAATAGCCTATTACACGCAAGAAGCTGCCATCCGAAACACATGCCATATTCTGTAGCAAAGGGCCAATTTGTGCGTATTAAACTCAACTGTACTTTACTCCAAACCTATGCCACTCATGCAGATGATTTGGAAAAGCGCCTGCAACAGAGAGGAAACAGTAAAAAAATCATTAAAAGAGCCAGAAATGAAGTAAACAATATGCCTCGGGAAACCCTTTTAAGGGATAAACCCATCCCAAAAAAAAGTACAGACAACACATTAACTTTTGTGACAGATTACTCAGCCCAGTACACACAGATTTGTGGTATTATCCGCAACCACTTTAAACTACTAGTGGCTGATGATGCTCTCACAGAAACGGCTAAAAGAGGGTGTAGGTTTTCCTATAGAAGAAATAAATCTATAGGTAACCTAGTGTCCCCTTCTCAATTAAAAAGCTCTAGACCGGAGATGGGAGCTGCCTCCTCCTGGCTAACCCATAGAGGAACGTATAGGTGCGGATATTTACAATGCAAGGCATGTGAGCACGTACAGGTTGGTACCTCATTCACTTCAGCAGTGACTGGGGAAACCTTCGATATTTCCTCTTGTGTCAACTGCAGATCTACATATTGCATCTATCTTCTGTGGTGCACATTGTGCAATCTGCAATATGTAGGTTTGACCACTAGGGACGTCCGCTCTAGGATACGCGAACATCTGTCCACGATCAGAATAGGTAAGAGTAGTACTACATTGGTAACTCACTTTGTACAAAAGCACGACAAAGATTGTCACTCCCTCAAATGGATGATTATTGAAAAGGTACAACATCAAAAGAGGGGAGGCAACCGCTTTGACGTTCTGTCAAGGCAAGAGATGTACTGGATATTTAGGCTCCAAACCAAGAGACCTTGGGGCCTAAACTCAGAATACGATTTCATTAACTATTGGAAGTGAGGAACTAACTCGGTCCCACATTTTACCTATGGGCCCCAAAATCATTCACAGCCTAGCTAATCATGTAACTCTTAGTTTTCCCTCAGTAAACACATACTATTCTAGCCTGTAGGGACCAAATAAATAGGTATTAGTTCTACCTGACCATATATGTTTAACTAATTTCATCAAGTCCTCAAACCATCCTCTAGTCATAGGCTCACTACAAACACTAAGACTAATCTAGTACATAGGGACCTTGGCAATGGATACCAGTTTCACTAATAAGTATAACTAATTAACCATATCTAGCTTTTCACGCTGGCCCCTTGTCATAGGCTCATTAATATATATATATTGTAATCAACTACTTTCACTTTAGCGATCTAGTCTATAGGTCCTAAGGCTTTTCAGAGGTTAATTTATGTGTACTTAATTGAAGTTATTTTTAGATAGTCAACCCGTCCTCTAGTCATAGGCTCATTTACACTATCTATTGGATTTGCTTGATGCAACTTCCCTCTAAATGATAAATTATAGAACAGGGAAGGGTCACTATATACCGAAATGGTCTATACCATTTCTATCGCTTTAACACCATCTAGGGTTATGAATATTTGATCAGCGCCTCTAGTCATGGGCTCATTACATCTTTTCATTACATCTTTTTGTCACTTTTTTACCGTCATAGGTTGAATATGGTAGTATACCCCGTACCTATCAATGTGTATATTGGAACAGTTGAATTATATAACAATATTTCCTCTTTTTAGACTAATTAAGTCTAATTTGGCTATAACCTTGAATTATGCATTGCTACATGTACTCCTTATACACATTTATAGTTGAGCCGGTCCTGTGTTAATATTATGTCATTTATCATATATATAAGCTATTTAAGATCTCTCACCCCCATTTGGCCATCTAATGATATTACCTTAGTATTTAAATATAGTTATGTTTACTATACAGTGAGGTGCTTTAGATGTTTGGGGCACTGTACCTTTAAATTTCAATTAGATGGCCAACCAATAGAAATAGAGCACTGGGTATTTAAATCAGTGCATTCTTAGTAGTTTTATGGACTATGAGTACGGCTCTCCTAGCCGAAACGCGTTAGTCTGTTTTGTCTGGGGGTCCCCCCACATTGCTCTTGTTGTAATACTATTTTTAATGGAATACCAATAAAATAAGATTTTTATTTATTTATTTTTGGTGCCTGGCATGCTTTTCTGCTTTTTTCTGATCACAGCATATGCAGCCAAAGTAACCAAAACCCGTAAGTTGAGGGGCGATCTACTCCTCCGTCAATTGCTGAACGCCAGAAACCAATACTTACGAAACCCCACTGACTTGAATAGAACGAAATATAGAGACACAAAATGCCTCAGGGACACGTATCTCACTCAATCCTCTATCACTGCTCACAACAGACTACAGGCCAAATATTACCGCTTTGGCAATCGTACCGGAAAACTTCTAGCAAGGCTCACTAAACTTGAGAGGAAATCCAGCACCATAACAGCCGTAAGACAGGGTGACAAGATTCTCACACAAGAAACAGACATACACAAAGCATTTATTGACTACTACTCAGACCTCTACAGCTCACAAGAGATCGACTCAGACAAAAAAGACCTTTTCTGGAAAGACTTACATTTGCCACAACTAGATGCAGAACAAGCACAAAAGCTTAACGCCCCAGTCCACCCATTAGAGGTTGGTAAGGCGATTGATTCACTCCCACTTGAGAAGACCCCGGGACCAGATGGGCTACCCGGGGAATTCTACAAGATGCTTAAGGTAGACACCATAGATACACTAGCGTCCCTATTTAATGCAATACTGGGTGGGGAGGCCAAGTTGTCCAATCGCTTCACAGAGGCGAATGTAACGGTGATTCCCAAGCCGGACAGAGACCCACTGTTGACGTCCTCATATAGACCAATCTCCCTACTAAACGTGGACTACAAGTTGTTCACCAAAATACTGGCCAATAGACTGGCGGGGGTGCTCCCTTCCCTAATACACAAAGATCAAACTGGTTTTGTACAGGGTAGATCAGCAGTTAGAAACATGAGACAGCTCCAATTAGTACTTGCTTATTTCTGGGGGAGGAAGGGTAAAGACCAACCAAGGAGGGGTGAGGACGCATGCTTGATCCTAGTAGATGCTGAAAAAGCATTCGATAAGATGCTCTGGGACCACCTTTTTACGGCCCTGGAGAAATATGGAGTGCAGGGACCCTTCTTGAGAGCCATTAAAACCATTTACAGTGCACCTCAAGCGGCGATCTTGATAAATGGAACGCCATCCAAACCATTCCCTCTTAAGAGAGGCACGAGACAGGGGTGCCCCCTCTCCCCACTCCTTTTTGACCTCGCATTGGAGCCCCTAGCGATAAAAATTAGAACTGATACATTAGGACTTAAAGTGGGTGACGAAACCATCCATTTGTCCCTTTTTGCTGACGACATGGTGTTGTATATGAGTGACCCTAGAACTAACATTCCCACCGTTATGACGATTATTACCGGATTCCGTGACATATCGGGATACCGGATAAATAAAGACAAATCCGAACTGCTATGGCTATATGATACACAACCTTCCATTCCCCTTAGAGACAACTTCAAAATCATTCACAACACTTTTAAATATTTGGGGATTCATCTAGCACTGAACCCCGCCAAATGGTATGACGCAAACTTTAAACCACTGTTGAAGGAGCTTAAACAGCTCCTAGTGAACTGGCGAGGCCTACCGCTTTCACTGTCTGGAAGAGTGGGGCTAATTAAAATGATATTATTCCCCAAGCTCTTATACACCCTACAGATGTTGCCGGAACTACTACACAAACAAGATCTCAAATCACTAAACAAGGAAATACTTCATTTCTTGTGGCAGGGAAAGAAACACAGAATGAACCACCGCAAACTAACATGTCAACCTATGGTGGGAGGATTTGGACTCCCAAACATTGAACATTATAACTGGGCAGCCCTGGCCAAGTATGTAATGGATTGGTTGGTGGATAAAAACCACTTCACCAATAGCCCACTTGAATCTGAACTTACCAAACCATGGTCCCTGAAGATGCTACCACACATGACACACGCACAGATAGAACCCACCATCAGGGAGATACCCCCCCTCTATCACCCCTTAAGGGCCTGGTGGAAGATTTGCAAGATGCTTAATGTCTCACATAAACACACAATCTACCTACCCCTCAAAGGTAACCCTAACTTTCCTGCGGGGATTACTACGAAGCCCTTTCAACAGTGGGAAGGGTGGGGGATTTCCACAGTCAAACAAATCTTGATGGAGGATGGGAAGACAATAAGATCTTTCGGAGACCTGCAACATGACTTTAACATCCCAAATACACACCACTTTGCCTACCTCCAGGTGAGACACTATGTGCAAGACATTTTGAGAACAGGAACCTTACCTGACAGTAATTGCGACATTTATAAACTTTTGACCTTGACAAGAGGAGGGATGACGTCCATCTCACACACTTACAACACCCTTCAATCTCAGCCCCACAATACTCTTAGATCCCATATTCAGAATGTCTGGAACACACTGACGGAACAAAACTCCATTGACCAAGAGATAGAGCAAAGCTTTGAGAAAGTGAGAAAAGCCACCTTGTCGAATGACATACGAGAATCCCATACAAAGTTGATCAATAACGTATACATTACACCTAGGATGTTTCACAGATGGGTACAGACCTCGTCAGGTCTGTGCCCAAAATGCGCACACAATGACCCCAATATCCTGCATATGATCCTGATGTGCCCAAGGCTCACTAAGTTTTGGGGAATGACACAGAGGTGGTTGGAGGGTTGTACTGGGGAAAAACTCAGATTCACGACGGAAATGATATTCTTCCTACACTCACAGCCCATAATTAAAAACCACGTGGAATACATCCATAATGTCATACTACACGCTAGGAAACTCATTCTTGGGCAGTGGATGCTCCCTACACCACCTAGACTAACACAGCTCAAAGGAGCTTTGCGGCAACAGATGACAAGAGAACAATTGGACACTCAAGGGGACATTACACAAAGGACAAAAAAAATTATGACCAAGTGGGAGCCCTTCATTAAAACGCTAGACCTCACACACCAAAAGCAAATACTATACCCACTTAAAGACTCTGACTTTATCCTCAATGCGCAGCTATGAGGTGACTGGAACATATTCACCTAGACACCAATAGAATAGGAAATTGAGAAATATACAGGGAACATAAATCCTGGAGTGACGCCCCAGGGGAATGAGAACGGACGGATTTTGTAGAAAAAGAGACAGAGTTGGGAAAATTAGAAGGGGAAAGTTCTTCAATAGACTCTGGGCTGATGCTCCTCTCCTCCAGAGAAAACCTTTAGGAGGACATTTAAAGAGACTTTGTTATTCCATGCAGCTGGAAAAGAGGAGATGTTATCAATCAATGGGAGAGAGCACATAGTCCACCAGACTTCCTTTAATGATGAGGGAGCCTAACCCTTCGAGTTAGTAAAAGAGTTCAGGGAGAAGAGTAT
This sequence comes from Bombina bombina, assembly GCF_027579735.1. Lineage (NCBI taxonomy): Eukaryota > Metazoa > Chordata > Amphibia > Anura > Bombinatoridae > Bombina > Bombina bombina. The sequence goes on along the minus strand of NC_069504.1, from coordinate 139,267,071 downwards.
GAGGAGGGGAGGAGAGAATAAGATTTAAGGAAACGGAAAATAAGTGTGGTTGAAGACCTAATATGTATTTCTTTCTTTTCATCTTACGTATGGTTGACTTGTCATTGTTTTATCTGTTCATGAATACCACACGAAAAAATAAAATATTTAAAAAAAAAAAAATGGAATATTTTATTTCTGTGGCTGGATTGCCTACTGCTCAATGTATCACCAATCTTCATTCAGCATGTATTTCATCTTCATGGATTTCCAACATCTATAGCCTCAGATAGAGGATCTCAGTTTACCTCTCACTTCTGGACTCACTTCTATCGCAGTCTACATATCACTCGTAATCTATCCTCCACTTATCATCCTCAGACGAACGGTCAAACTGAATGGACCAATCAGACCCTCGAACAGTATCTTCGCTACTATTCCTCTCATCTACAGGATGATTGGGTAGACCATCTATCACTTGCTGAATACGCATACAACAATCAAAAACACTCATCTACGGGCTGGAGCCCCTTCTATGTGAATTATGGGTACCATTTTCCATCCTTTCCTGACCTTCCTTCTCTTATCCCTGTGCCTGATGTGTCCCACTGATTACACAACCTTAGAGCTATGCTTCGCAGCCTTCATCAACAACTCACCTCTGTTCAACAGCAACAAAAGGCTCAGGCTGATCACAAGCGCAAACCTCCTACTACATTCAAAATAGGTGACAAGGTTTGGTTTGCTACCAGACATCTTTGTTTGACCCTTAACTGTACCAAACCATCCTTGGTGAGATATTAGTATGGATTTTATAGTCAAGTTACATCTGTCCCATGGTCACAGCACTATCATTGTCGTAGTTGTCCGTTGTACGAAAATGGCACATTTTATTCCTGTGGCTGGATTGCCTACTGCTCAATGTACCGCCAATCTTCATTCAGAAGAATGGAGACAACTACTAGAGGGCACCATCCTGTGGTGGTGTATACCGATCATAAAAACTTGGAGTACATCCTCACTGCCAAAAGGTTGAAACTTCACTAAGCCAGATAGGCCTCCTTCTTTTCCCGTTTTAATCTGCTTATTACATATCGTCCTGGATCAAAAAATGGGAAGGCAGATGCTTTAACTCATATGTATGCCACTGAAACAGAATCTGTATCCTATAATCAAGAGACTATACTTCCTCCAGAATATTTTCTGGCCAGTCTCTCATAGAGGAGATTCAACAAGCCAGTACTACTGTACCCACTGAAGCAACTCATTTACCCATTACCCATGGCCTACCAACAATGTACATGTATATATATCTCTGCTAGCCATCATTTACCCATAATGCAACACCATCATGATAACCCTATAGCCAGTCATAGAGGAATTCACAACACAATTGAACTTATCCAACGTCACTTTTGGTGGCCTTCTCTACCTTCTGATGTGCGATCTTTCGTCAAATCTTGTTCAGTCTGTTCCCAAATAAACAACCCACCGCAAAACCTATTAGACTGTTACCACCCTTCACTTTACCAAACCATCCTTGGTGAGATATTAGTATGGGTTTTATAGTTGACTTTTGTATGTCCAATGGCCACAACACTATCATGGTCGTAGTTGTCCATTGTACGAAAATGGCACATTTTATTCCTGTGGCTGGATTGCCTACTGCTCAATGTACCACCAATCTTCATTCAGCATGTATTTTGTCTTCATGGATTTCCAACATCTATAGCCTCAGATAGACCATCTATCACTTGCTGAATACGCATACAATAATCAAAAACACTCATCTACGGGCTGGAGCCCCTTCTATGTGAATTATGGGTACCATTTTCCATCCTTTCCTGACCTTCCTTCTCTTATCCCTGTGCCTGATGTGTCCCACCGATTACACATCCTTAGAGCTATGCTTCGCAGCCTTCATCAACAACTCACCACTGTTCAACAGCAACAAAAGGCTCAGGCTGATCGCAAGCACAAACCTCCTACTACATACAAAATAGGTGACAAGGTTTGGTTTGCTACCAGACATCTTCGTTTGACCCTTAACTGTACCAAACCATCCTTGGTGAGATATTAGTATGGATTTTATAGTCAATTTACGTCTGTCACATGGTCACAACACTATCATTGTCGTAGTTGTCCGTTGTACGAAAATGGCACATTTTATTCCTGTGGCTGGATTGCCTACTGCTCAATGTACCGCCAATCTTCATTCAGAATATATTTCGTCTTCATGGAGTTCCAACATCTATAGCCTCAGATAGAGGATCTCAGTTTACCTCTCACTTCTGGACTCACTTTAGTCACAGTCTACATATCACTTGTAATCTATCCTCCACTTATCATCCTCAGACGAACGAGCAAACTGAATGGACCAATCATACCCTCTATCAGTATCTTCGCTGCTATTTTTCTCATCTACAGGATGATTGGGTAGACCATCTATCACTTGCTGAATACGCATACAATAATCAAAACACTCATCTTCAGGCTGGCGCCTCTTCTATGTGAATTATGGGTACCATTTTCCCTCCTTTCCTGACCTTCCTTCTCTTATCCCTGTGCCTGATGTGTCCCACCGATTACGCAACCTAAGAGCTATGCTTTGCAGCTTTCATCAACAACTCACCATTGTTCAACAGCAACAAAAGGCTGACCGCAAGTGCAAACCTCCTCCTACATACAAAATAGGTGACAAGGTTTAGTTGGCTACCAGGCATCTTCTTTTGACCTGTCCTACCAAGAAACTTAGACCTTGTTTAATTGGTCCTTTTTCCATTGACAATGTTATCAACGATGTCGCTGTTAAGCTGAAACTTCCCGACTCTCTTAGAATACATCCTGTCTTTCATGTATCTCTGGTGAAACCCTTTTCTGCTAATCCTTTCCTAGGTTGGGTGGCAGCTCCTCCTCCTCCTATTCTGGTAAATAACGATGAAAATACGAAGTCCAAGACATTCTAGACTCTCGTAGGAGATGAAGTCGTCTATAATATCTTGTCCATTAGAAAGGGTATGGTCCCGAGGAGGCTTTCCCAGGTTTGCGCCTGGAGGCCACTCCTTGGTGGACCAGGGTTACCAGGGATGCCTCCTTACCTGTTTGCCGGTGGGTAAGGTGGAGGGCAAGTTTCTCCTCAGCCGTGACTGTGCCTAGTGTTGCATTTGCGCCTGCTTGTGTCATGTATTTTCTAATACTCAGAAGTCCCTGCAAATAAAAGGGTACGTGAGTAAAGGACCACAACTGCAGCTAAAAGTGATGTTGAGAGGTGTAAATGTGATTCTGCAGTAGTTAAATGGAGGCAGCATAAAAAGCAGTATCAAGCAGTACACATCACATTAATATCAGGTTCAGATAGTCAGCAGCTGAGACAGGTGAGCTGTTGGCTCTACCCAGTACTGTTCCACTGTACCGTAATAAGAATTTAATTAGCAATTGCCAAACACTTAGTATAAGTATTGATAGAGAGATACTAAAAACCTCTATTCAAATGGTAGAGTGAAACTAGGTATTAAACCTAACAAGATTTTAGTGTGTGTAACATGATTAATTGCACTGAACAGGCAGTTGTGAATAACTTTGGTGGAAGCATCGCAAAACATTTCTAAAAGAGGGAGTACCTTGCATACTTGGTGATTCAGCAGGTATCGCAACTTACCGAATTCAGCACAAAGTAAAGTCACTGCTCAGGTAGAACAATTAGTTGTTCTTGCCTCAGTAACGGCGAGGTTGTTTGTTTGTTTGCAGTGCACGGAGCGCTCCGGTCTCAGTAGAGGCGAGACTTTGCGTGTGACGTCACCGCTAGTTCTGTGAGAGGGCGGAGTGGCTGAGAGAACAGGCAGGCTGTGTCAGTAATCCACAGGAAGAGTTGCGATATCGGTCTGTAGCTTGAGTGAGAAATAACCAAGCACTAAACATAAGGACCTGTGTAACTATATAGGTGAATGAGTGGGAGGTGTTCCTGTAGTAGTTGAAGAGCAGTGTATGCAAAGGATAGGTTGGAGAAGCAAGTGAAGAGACAGAATATGACAGCTTGTGCACATGGGTGAGCCTTGGCATGCGCATTCATGGGTGCGCATGTGCGTGGATGAAGTCGCAGGTGCTTTCCATCGGCTAGGGGAATCTTTGTGACACACCTCTCTCTGCCTTCTCATTGGGTGCTAGGTATCTGATGCTGTTGTTGTCTTGGATATGGGACATTCCTGGGCCTGGACCCTGTTAGGTTTATATATTTATAAATATTTTATATTTCAACCATAGCATCATATATATCTTAGAAAACTATAACTTTGATTGAACATGCATATAACAGCTCTATAGAATTAGCCTAATGACAAGAGTTTCACTTTTACGCAGATCTATTTGCCCCCAACTTGTGGTTCTTACTTGACACATAGAGGCCGAATTATCAAATGTCTGTCGGACCTGATCCGACAGTGCGGATCAGGTCCGACAGACATCGCTGAATGTGGAGACCAATACGCTCTCCGTATTCAGCATTGAACCAGCATTGCTGGTGCAACGCCGCCCCCTGCAGACTCGCGGCCAATCGGCAGCCAGCAGGGAGGTGTCAATCAACCCAATCGTACTCGATCGGGTTGAATTGCGGTGATGTCTGTCCACCTGCTTCATAACTGCTGTTTCTGGTGAGTCTGAAGACTTTCGGAACTTGATAAATGGGCCTCATAGTCACTATATACATATTATGATCTACTGGTGGATACTTAAGTGTGTTTGAAAATATTTTTCCTATTTTACATAGTAACTATTAAAAGTTAAGTTTTATCAATATTTCCATAAGTCCAAATTAAGTGCTGTGCTAATTTAAATTTATTTACAATATTAAAACCCAGAGTGCTAAGAAGTGTATTCTCTTCAGAGTAAGTGTCTTCTTACTTTAACAAAACCTAAGGTTTATATTCCAGTCTGTGCCCTGGCTTGTTGAGTTATTTTGTCAGTTTATCTGTATTACTAAGCATTGAATTTTCTCTGTTCCTATTCCCTTTCCTCTGATATTGGATTTCCTTTTTTTGAACCCTGCCCGTTCAAGGCAAAAGCATACCAAGGCCCTATATACCATTCTTATTAGTTATCAAACCAGTGTCAAACACATATGTGTTGCTAAAGGTAATCATTATAACCCATATCTATTGATTATAAAGGTTATATCTTAAAGAAAAAAAAAAAAGAGCCTGAATTCATATATCTGGGAATGGACTTAGTAGGCACCTGAAAAATCCATTTTGCTGAGAAAATGTATATTAAATTTTGTTCTTTTATGCCTATAACATAAATAGGAAACACAATGTCTGCTTCAAAACGTTATAAATTATCTTTAATAGGGACTTTTCATAGTCCCTACTGTCTCTAAGGTTAGCATGAAAGTGTATCTGCACTTAACAGTACAGCGCCCTAAGAGTTCTTGATATGACCTTTTCTTGGACAACAAACAAATATTTTAAAGTTGTTTACTGAACCGTTGACTTTAGATGACAAAGACAAATGTGATGGTTTCTCTTAGAGCACTGTGCACATTCATGGTCCATTTTTACCCAGAAGTTTACATTAATCCTTCTACTCAACTTTAGGTTTGCATGGTCTGTCACAAAAACTTTCTAATGAAGGTAAAAACACTGTATAATATTTATCTGATTCATTTAAGTCTCTTGGGGTGCAATTGATTATTTAATTAAGGCATTAGGAAGCCAAGCTAGAATAATAATAAAAATTGTATTTGGTCATTGTACTAAGAACTTTATAGCACATTACATAGCTTTGAATGTTTTAATCTATTTATGATTTTGAGAAACATTTAAATTAATATTTCTCTTTGATTTTTAATATTTTACTATATTATGATACAAAAATAGTTTTATTATAACCTTAGGAAAGTTGTAGACATATACGTATATTTATTAACTATTTTTCCATTTTATTAAACCTGACACATAAATAATTTAATTTTTCTCTTCTTTTTTTTTTGCCTACATCTTTAAGAATACTTTGACTCACCATATTAATCTATAGTTTATTTCAGTAATTTATCTAGAATATCTATATCAAACAGAAGTATACAACTTTATGAATACATTATTGATTTATTTAATCACTATTATTATTTAACACATTATGAATGCTATTAAATTATATATAACATTTTACAATGTGTAAGAGGAGCATAATAATTAAAATGACTACCCAGTAATTTACGCAGAATTAACCATCCATAAAAATAATATTTATAATTACAATAATAATTAACAATGCCTTGGTTGTAAAAATGGTTTTAAGCTTTGACGAACACTTTTTTGAAGACTTTTTTACAGTCAAGGTGTAATAACTATTTATTTTATTATTATTAGTAGTAGTAGTGCAGTGATTTAGGCAAACATTTATTAGCTTGTTTTGCTATAAAAATAATCTGAAAATTATTAATTGGCTTGACAAAAATATACTGTTAACAGTGTGTAATATACTGTAAACAGCTTGTAATTGATTTGTGATGTAATTACATACAATTGGTTTAAAATGTATATAATTTGCAATTGAAATGTTCATAAGCTTTGTAATCACTATTTATTTGATTTCTGTTACCAGTGGATTTCCAGTGTGGGGTACATTTCATTATCCAGACCTACTTTGCAGCTCCAGCTATCCAAAATGTTAACATTAAAAAAGTGCATGTAAATGTAACATTTAATGTGGTTGTTTAGTGTTAATTATATGACAGGCAAAGAGCTACACAGGGCATGACCAAGGGGATAAGAAGGTGAGTACTTAAGAGCACAATGGTGTTAAAAGGTACATGTAGATAGAGTGTGTCATGTCTGTCACAGATTCAAGGTTAAATATTATTTATATCTACAAGGCGTGGGTTAAGCTCACATACTCTTGTCCTACTCCTCTATATCTTGCTGATACACCTGTGCAGCTCCAGGCTTTCATAATATCATCACCAAATGCTGACTATAGAAATGAAAACTCCATCTGAATAGCTCTTGTGACCCTGTAATATTATGCCTTGGCATAATGCCAACATAAAAAAAAGTTCATGTGTGTCTATGTGTATGTGTGTGTGGAATATACATCAAAATCTATCTATTTATCTATTTGTAAAATATACACTTAAACATAATTTTGCAGATAAACCAAGCAAATCACATTCTAAAGCACCATTAAGATAAATATTTCATATTATTGTTGAAAATGTGTCCAGATTCAGAATAATAGCATGAAAGTGAGTAAGATATGGGGCTGAATAAATAACAAAAGCTTTGCAAATGAGTCATAATTCACCAAGACATTATAGAGCATCTGATTATTCACTGGAACCAGATTACAAAGTAGAATCCTCCCACCAAAAAAGAGAGCCAATGGTAGGATTTAAAGTCTGGTGTCTATTTCCCCACATATCCTATAGCTCCAGAGCAGCACTGACTGATAAAATACTACCTGCATTGAAAAAAGCCTTGAAGGTTTGAAATTGGAGATTAAGAAATCGTGTCAAATTACTAGCTTGTTACCAATATACTCAAAGTGCAAAAGCATGTTAACATAGCAAGCAGCCTTATTTTTTTTTTTTAAATAAAAATTATCCTTAAATTACTGTTAAAAATATGTTAAAATTTTATTTGTTGAAAAATAAATGTTTTTGACTCATCATTTCATATGCTTATTGTGTTACTTATGTTGGAAGAACCTATGACTGTGGTTTTCTTTGATCTGGTTGTCAACCAAGGTACACATCATCTCCAAGAATATCATCCTAGTGTACAATTGTGCACTGTTACCAGCATTGCCTGGCTAATTCTAAAGAGAAAGTGTTGAAGCATATGTATTTATAATGTTAAATATGATTTAGTTTGCGCAGTACGACACACATTTGACTTTTTAACATACTACTTTCACAATCTAGAAAATATTTTTAAATTGTTTAAGATTAACATACAAAGTTAAAGGGCTGTTTAACAGTCTGTTTCATTGTTGTAATAGAATACCTTATACTTAATAGAAAGTATTGCATTATGCATTTATTATTTTTAATAGATATTGGGCTCCGTGTACTAACTGGTGGACGGACAGCTTCTCAACTCGTGAAGCTGTCCGCCCACCTTCGCTACACACGGGCAGTAGATCTGTTGATCCACTGGCCTGTATCTATAATTACACACTTATTGGAGTGTGTAATGCCCACCCCTTCATTCGCGCAACTGAAAGGGCTGTCAATCAGCAAGAGCGAGCAAGCTCTTGGTGATTTTCCCTAGCCATCTCAGAGGGTCTAATGACCATTGCTTCTTACATTGCAGGAAGCAGGCTCACATTTGCAAACCTACCCTGCATGGGCTCCGGAGCAGCTTTCGCTGATTCGTACATGGAGCCCATTACCTTTTATTTTTTGTTTGCACTACATTTGTGCAGTATCCATTAATTCCTGTCATAGCCCTTCAAGGAGGCTGTTGTCTCTGCAGGAAGGTTTATCTAGCCTGATGTAATAAAACTTCTAGAATAACATGAGCTGGTTTACGATATAGGGAATAGACCAGTGGAGGCTCCTCCATATGTTCACAACCACACGTGCCCCCCTGGAAAAAAATAAAAAAAGAAAATATTTTTTTTAGCTGAATAAATATAATTTCTCCAATAGCCCCCTATTGGAAAAAATTATATGTATTTAGCCAAAAAAGGTTCCAGTCTACTGTCAAAGTTCATAATAATAATAAAAAATCCTTTTATCTACCTCTATACCTCCTCTACCGCACATGCAGCTGAGGAGGTAAAGGCTGCTATATCCCTTTGCATATTTTTCTATGTGACTGCTGCTCCACCCATAACACAGCCTATACCCTTGCTAACCGCACACTTTTCAGTGTGTGAGTCTGGTCATTGCTATGGGCGGGCAGCAGGGGGAGCACTTTTTTAATGCTTCCTTCTTTTTTTTAGCTGTGACGCTCAGAGGCAGTATCCTACAGGAGAGGGTTGTGTGCTCCGTGTAAGCCCCTCACATCACACATGGCAGGTATGAGAAAATGTAAGGATATACAACTGTGCATGCACCAATGCCTATATCTAGAGCAGGAGTTTGCATTGGTGCCTGCATTGTCATGTAACCCTCCCCTGCTTCTGCTTGTTGTGTTAGTACTATGTAGTCTGGCTGGGAGTAAAGCTACTTCAAATGAATAAAGATGGATACAGCACCCACTACTCACTAGTGCACGGAGAGGGCTGACCGAGCCCAAACAATTCAAGTAGAAGAAGGCAGCCTCCAGCAGTGAGCAAAGTGACTTTTATTTTAAACACAGGTCAAATACAGCAACGTTTCGGGCTAACAATAAGCCCTTTCTCAAGCCTGACATAAATTGAACAAAACACCATTTAAATAGCCATATTGGCGCCAAACAATTGTGAAAAAATTGCACATATATCGCCCTCTAGTGGTGGACTTGAATATTGCATGTCAAAAATACATTTCTTACAATTACAAAGATACAAATGGGTTACAAAGTATTTTACATTGTATATATTGCACAAATTCAATAACCAACTTCATAAATAAAGTGCCAAGTGATCCTATAAAGAAAATAAAAAATAAAAAGTAAAGAATTAGAATAATAATATTTGTGACAACTAAATTCAATGTGAATATATTAGTGAAAATAAATATATTAAATATTCGAGTTTATTTAGAATTTAAAATTTAAAATTTATCACAATACTCATATCAAAATTTCTTAATTACCATATATATATATATATAGGACCACAATCAATCGAATGGACTATATATAAAATGAAAATTGTTATATGAGGGAATCCTTCAACAAAGGATACCCATATAACAAAAAGTCAGAGATTTAAAAACTAATGGGTACTCAGTGAAAATATAGGAAATGCCAAATATCTATATCCAATAATGTCACTCAAATGACCTTTTTTGACTACTAGCTAAGGCATAATCCACTATAATGCTAAATTAAATATATAGCAAAGGTAAATGCAAACCCCTACGCTTAAAGAAGTAACCTATTTTTCTTGCTCAATATTGAATTATACTTTTTAGATTTTAAATGTTGTCCAGTTACACTCCCTATTGAGGCCTTTAGGCCATAAAGTGTTAAGCTCATTGATCCAAAAGGCTTCCCTTTTATTCAATAAGGCCTCTCTATCACCACCTCTCCTAGGCATGTGTATATGTTCCAAAATTTGGAAGCGTAATTGGCTGATACTATGTCCTGCTTGTAGAAAATGCGCAGACACTGGAGCATCCTTGCCACATCTGATATTTGACTTGTGCTCAGATATCCTCTCACGTGCCTCTCTTGTCGATTGTCCAATGTATACCAATGAACATGGACACTTAATGGCATATATGATAAACTCTGTCCTACAAGTCAAATATTCTTTAATCCGGTATTTTCTACCTGTGTAGGGATGAAAAAATTCTCCTCCCTTAATCATAGAATTACAATTTATGCAAGAGAGGCAAGGATAGCAACCTGTGCGCCGCTTACCAGTGATAGTTTTCTGTTGATATTTGTGACTACCAACATCTGCTCTAACTAGTTGATCTTTAATATTTGGACTCCTTTTGTAAGCCGGCATTGGTGGTTCATGGAATGCATTAATGTCAGGATGGCATTTCTGTAAAATGTGCCAATACTTCCGTATAATTTTGTTCACCTGACTACTCCTAGTGCTATATTGTGTGACAAACAATAACCTATTGATCTTATCCTTCTTCCTATTCCTCTTATTTCCAATGGGTTCAGACTTTCCAATTCTTGAAATGATATTTTGCTTTTCTTTATTCACAAGTTCAAAAGGGTAACCTCTTTGTAAAAATTTGTTTGACATCTGTTCCAGTCTTTTAATTTTTAATTCAGTATCAGACACAATACGATCCACTCTTAATAATTGACTTTTTGGTATTGCTTTAAAAGTGGAAGGTGGATGAAAGCTGCCATACAGCAAAGTGTTGTTTTTGTCTGTGGGCTTTGAATAAATGTCCGCTCTTAATCCATGTTCCACTTTGTAAATGCATGTGTCTAAGAATTGAATAGACTGTTCACTCCATGTCAAACAAAATTTAATGCCATTAACAGACTTATTGAGATCATCAATAAATAGGAGTAGGGATCCAATGTCGCCATACCATATGCCAAACACATCGTCAATTAACCTCCACCATGTGGCACCAAATTTCTTGAATAATGTATGTTCATAGACAAAAATCTCTTCAAAATTGTTCATAAAAATGTTGGCATATGTTGGGGCGACATTGGATCCCATAGCAGTACCCTTCCTTTGAAAGAAAAACTCATCCTTAAAAAGAAAATAATTCATATAGAGGATAACCTCTAATAATTCTAAAAAGAATTGTATCTGAGCTAAACTGAATCTATTATCATTTTTCAAAACCTTGGCAACTGATTCTATCCCACTTGTATGTTTAATCGATGTGTATAAACTAGACACATCAAGTGTAAACAGAATAACCTTAGTATTTTCCAAATCTAGTTGTTCAATCTTTTTTTTAAAAAATCATATGTATCTTGGATATAAGATGTAGATTTAGTAACATATGGTTGTAAAATTTTGTCCAAGAAGATAGAAATATTGGTAAAAATAGATCCAGATCCTGTCACTATTGGTCTGCCAGGTGGTTTTAACTCATTCTTATGAATCTTTGGCAGACAATAGATGACAGGTCTCACTGGATGTTTAACATGTAAAAAATCATACAAATCTTTAGAGATCAATCCATTGTTTTTAGCTTTACCTAGAATACTGGTAATCTCTTTTTGAATCTTATGCGTGGGGTCATAACCAATCCTGACGTATACAGAGATATCACTAAGTTGTTGCTCAATTTCAGATATATATGCCACCTGGCTCATCACTACTAGGGCACCACCCTTGTCAGCTGCCTTAATAGCCAATTCCTTTCTCTGTTTCAAGCACTTTAACCCCTTAGTGATCAGAGCACTTTTCCATTTTCTGTCCGTTTGGGACCAAGGCTATTTTTACATTTCTGCGGTGTTTGTGTTTAGCTAAAATTTTCCTCTTACTCATTTACTGTACCCACACATATTATATACCGTTTTTCTCGCCATTAAATGGACTTTCTAAAAATACTGTTATTTTCATCATATCTTATCATTTACTATAAAAAAATTATAAAATATGAGGAAAAATGGAAAAAAAACACACTTTTTCTAACTTTGAACCCCAAAATCTGTTACATATCTACAACCACCAAAAAACACCCATGCTAAATAGTTTCTAAATTTTGTCCTGAGTTTAGAAATACCCAATGTTTACATCTTCTTTGCTTTTTTTGTAACTTATAGGGCCATAAATACAAGTAGCACTTTGCTATTTTCAAACCATTTTTTTTCAAAATTAGCGCTAGTTACATTGGGACACTGATATCTTTCAGGAATCCCTGAATATCCATTGACATATATATATTTTTTTTTTAGAAGACATGCCAAAGTATTGATCTAGGCACATTTTGGTATATTTCATGCCACCATTTCACCGCCAAATGCGATCAAATACAAAAAATCGTTCACTTTTTCACAAATTTATTTACAAACTTTCAGTTTCTCACTGAAATTATTTACAAACTGCTTGTGCAATTATGGCATAAATGGTTGTAAATTCTTCTCTGGGATCCCCTTTGTTCAGAAATAGCAGACATATATGGCTTTGGCATTGCTTTTTGGTAATTAGAAGGCCGCTAAATGCCACTGCGCACCACACGTGTATTATGCCCAGCAGTGAAGGGGTTAATTAGGGAGCATGTAAGGAGCTTTTTGGGGTATTTTTAGCTTTAGTGTGGTGTAGTAGACAACCCCAAGTATTGATCTAGGCCCATTTTGGTATATTTCATGCCACCATTTCACCGCCAAATGCGATCAAATTAAAAAAAACGTTACATTTTTCACAATTTTAGGTTTCTCACTGAAATCATTTACAAACAACTTGTGCAATTATGGCACAAATGGTTGTAAATGCTTCTCTGGGATCCCCTTTGTTCAGAAATAGCAGACATATATGACTTTGGCGTTGCTTTTTGGTAATTAGAATGCTGCTAAATGGCGCTGCGCATCACACATGTATTATGGCTAGCAGTGAAGGGGTTAATTAGGTAGCTTGTAGGGAGCTTGCAGGGTTAATTTTAGCTTTAGTGTAGAGATCAGCCTCCCACCTGAAACATCAGACCCCCTGATCCCTCCCAAACATCTCTCTTCCCTCCCCTACCCCACAAATGTCCCCGCCATCTTAAGTACTGGCAGAAACTCTGCCAGTACTAAAATAAAAGGAAAATTTGGGCTTTTTTGTGCATTTTTTTTTAGCATATTTACATATGCTTCTGTGTAGGATCCCCCTTAGCCCCCAACCTCACTGATCCCCCACCAAACAGCTCTCTAACCCTCCCCCTCTGACGTAATGTGCGCCATCTTGAGTACTGGCAGCTGTCTGCCAGTACCCATTTTAGTGAAAAATATGTGTTTTATAAAAAAAATGTCCCTTTTCTGTAGTGTAGCTTCCACCCCCCCATACCAACCCCCCACCCCTTCCAGATCCCTTAGATGCTTTTAAAAAAAAAATTCTTACACTTTATTTCTAACTATTTTTCTGTAGTGTAGCGGTTCCCACCCGCTCCCGCCCCGTGCACGCGCCCGCCCGCCACCCCCCGTGCACGCGTGCGCGCCCCCGAAGGCTCCGCCCCCGATCCCGCCCCCCTCCACCTTACAGAGCTCACCGATGGCCGCCCACCCGCCTCCCAAGTCGGCTCCCACCCACCAACGATACCGGCCATCGATGTCCGGTGCAGAGAGGGCAACAGAGTGGCTCTCTCTGCATCGGATGGCCAGAAAGTGTTATTGCAGGATGCCTCGATGTCGAGGCATCACTGCAATAACCGGAAAGCGGCTGGAAGCGAGCAGGATCGCTTCCAGCTGCTTTCCAGACTGAGGACGTGCAGGGTACGTCCTTGGTCATTAACTGACATTTTTTAGAGGACGTACCCTGCACGTCCTCGGTCGTTAAGGGGTTAAGGATGTTGAGTCATTTTTATATTCCATCAAACATTTTTGGAACATAATATCAGGTATCTGGAATAATTGCTCAACATCCCTAAGTACTAGCTCAAAGAATGTATTGGCTCCATTATCAGTTATGACCGGATTAAAATTGCTATTTTTCTTAAGACCCACTGTCTGGCAAGTAAGCATCTCATTACTCTTGGAAGAGTAAAGCTACTCAGTGATTGATCCGGTACCAGAAGCAGAGGGGAAGCTATTGTTACAATTAATATTTAGTGACATCAGTGTATTTATGACATTGCTGCAGCTCATGGGTTATTGAATGCCTACAGCCCTGCTAGACTTTGCTGAAACCCTGTGAGATCCGTTCCTTCAGTGTAGAGGTCAGAGCACCAGGAGGTTTCAGAGCTAGAGAAGCAGCCTAGTATGGAGGTAAGAGCTTATTGCAGTCTATCAGGCATGTAGGCATCCAATAACCTGTGAGCTGTAGCAGTGTGGCTAGGAGAGTAATCCCTCAGGTGCTGCTTGATGCACAACACAGACAGATCCAAGCAGATCCAGAGATACCAGGATCTGTAGTATT